>NC_089316.1:11725242-12025242 GCF_036669915.1 Pocillopora verrucosa | reverse complement strand
AGGTCAAGGGAACTAAGGATGTGGTAATACATCGCTTTTATACTCTTAACTTCTCTAAGATCAAAGACTCGATAATTTCCTCGCCACTGTGAGCAAACTTCGTTGGCGAGTCTTGTCTTTCCAACACCGGAAGACCCAAATAAGTTTAAAACTGGGACCTCTTTTGACTCCAGTTTTTCGGTGATCTCCTTAATGTCATCGTCCCGCCCTTGAAATTCCTCCTCTTTAACAGCTGGACGAGAGGCCTTGAACTTTCTTATAGCTTCTTTGATCAGTTCTTCTTTGCTCGATTTCGGAGCAACGTAGTCTTCGATTAGTTTCACTTTGCCTCCAGACACATAGCCATGCTTCGCAAGAAGTTGTAAACATTGCAATAAATCTTGACTTCTTAGCGAATTAAATTTGCCTCCATAGTTATTTTTCAAAGATTGCACAACATTTTCCGACTCTGTGCGGTCAAACTTCGGAGATATGTCTTTGAACAGATGTTGTAATTGCAAACGGCTCTCTATAGCGACGGCCGCCATCTTAATTTGATTGCGGCTAAACATAGACAGCCCCTTCATTATGTCACGCGATCTTCTCACGCAACCGAAAGTGACACGAAGGTTCTATATTGGTGGCGTCTAAGATTTCGATAATAATTGATTGCTGCCTGATGACGATATAACTACTCACTATGATTCCATAACTCGCCCTTTTTAGTTATTTTGTTTTCATTGATGCATTTATCTACTCTTTTTGGTACTGAAATTAATCTACCGCGGGCACAAGAGATCAGAGAGATGATACACGTCATATGTATTTCGCCTAGATACTCAATATCCTGCTTTAAGGCCCCACTTTTTTAATCTAAAAATTATATATTTTCTTTTTCAAAAGTATAATGCTGAACAAATCACCCATTTGTCGAAAAAAAAAGGCAACAACAAAAAAAAAAAAAAACAAACGCGGTGAGGATGTTTTAAGTAAGCATTATTTTAAAAGTGTCTAACATTCATTATCTTTCTTACAGGGACTGAAAACACTCACAAAAGATTGCATTCCCATCTAATACAAAGGGAATCTTGCGGCATTGAAATTTGAAGCGAATCTCTCCCAAA
This sequence comes from Pocillopora verrucosa, assembly GCF_036669915.1. Classification (NCBI taxonomy): domain Eukaryota; kingdom Metazoa; phylum Cnidaria; class Anthozoa; order Scleractinia; family Pocilloporidae; genus Pocillopora; species Pocillopora verrucosa. Next base: position 12,024,139 of record NC_089316.1, on the reverse strand, counting down.
GGAATGTCTCTGGCTAGCGTGCCTTTTTAAGCCCAAAGGGAAAAAAAAAACTTTATATTGTGAATTCCCAACGCAACGGAAGTAAGCCTCTCGGCTAAATTTTTCTTGGTTCTCCCGGTACCTTGTAAGTTATCACTTCTGACTTAAAACTATAACAATTTAAAGACAAGGAACCTGCATAAAACCAAGAAACTTTAATTCGCGTTCCTCCTGAAGAACCTCTGGAACATACCCTTTACCTCTTTTTGTTAGGATAGATTTCAATAACCATTTCAAAGTGGATCTCTGATTGATTGAAAAAGCTTAAATGGGACTAACTCATGGTTTGTGCTTTGCAAATCTGCAAACAACGATAGATTAAGGAGCTTTCACGCTTTGTTACGTTAACAAACTCATTACCTCAAATTTTATGGTTCTTCATGTTAGCATATATACTGCCGGAAATCTTGAGTGCAACAATTGTTGGCCACCAACCTTGTCTGTTTAATGCGTTGTCGGAAAGTTTAACGACCAAAAGTTGATCCCGTTGTAATTCGTAAGAATCTTTGCTTAGCGACGAATATTTGAATGTTGAATAACAATTCGATTGTCAATTAAAAGGTGAATGTTAAAAAAGCACACTGTATGGAAAAGAATACGTTAAATAAAAGAAAATTGAATAAATTCATAACACCTAGTAACAAATAAAAAGACCAAATTGAATATTGCTTAGTGCTACTTGCCGTAGACCTATTTCAAATTTATCATTTTTGGGTGAAAATTCCACATTTTTTTTTTCTCACGATGACAAAGGCAGGAAGGCCAGTTTGCATGAACCTCACAGATTGACAAGTAAGCCCACCAAGTGCACAATAGTCAAGCTGACTTTTTTCATCCGATTTTTACTCTGCATATCACCTAGAATACTGTAACATCGATTTGAAAAAATCGTCAGAGTGACTTCTTCGATTCCAAGAGCCGTGTTTAAAGCCATCGTTGGCATGCTTGTCAGAAAAGGCAGAACTAAAAGGGGGGGGGGGGGGCATGGTACGGGACCAGGTTAGTGCCATCTCGTATTTCTCATCAAATCTTTTTTTTCACGACTTCAACTTTCCTGCACGACTTCAACTTTCCTACAGTACTTCAACTCTTTTTCACGACTTCAACTTTCCTGCACAACTAACTTTCTTTTCACGAATTCAACTTTCCTGCACGACTTCAACTATCTTACACGACTTCAACTTTCTTGCACGACTTCAACATTTTTCACGACTGCAACTTTTTTTCACGACTCAACACTTCAACTTTCCAGCACGACCTAAATATTCCGCTGTCCGAGTGGATTGGACCCCCCTAGATTTGGACCCTCCGGTCCAAATCCGCTGGCGGATGTGGAACCCCCCCCCGTCCAAATCTGCTAACGGATTTGGACCCCCCAACAAAACTGAGTGAAAACATCATCCTTAACGTTCTAGTAGAAATAGGTAATACTTTACGTTCCAGCGCGCGCGAAAGTAAGTTTCTAATTCTATACATGCGTATTGCCAATGCATATACGATCTGGCCTTTATTGAGGAATATCACTTGTATTGTGATCGAAAAGAACATCACCATCATCCAAAACCGCCAAACCGCTAAAACATTCAATTAAAACCGAAAACCGTCAAACCGATAAATTTCCACATCCCAGTTATCAAAACCCTTATCAATCCAATGCAAGTGGGGCACACAAAGGTTTTGCGGGTACTCGAGATCAGTGGAGGCGCATCATTGCCCGCGCTTAGGTCGAAGAGAAACCGGAACCCAAAGAGGATAAACAAACACCACATCGAATACCAAATCCGAAAATCCATTAGTATTCTGACGAAAACCGAAACCAAATGCTGAAATTTGGAAAATCCGCAAACAACAATGAACACCAAAATCGAAAAAACGATCCATAGAGAGCCAAAACCACAAAACCGAAAATCCCAAGGCCCCCGTCCTAGGGCAATAGAGAAACTTTTAGATGGTGACGTGACAGATAAAAAAAATTAATATTCTTTCCCTTATCGTGCGTGAAATTGACGATATCAAGTCAAAGTTGGATGGACTATCATGGAGATATTTTCTGGCAAGCATCAGCTTCTTTAAAGAAGGAGTTGATCAGTCGAATGAAGTGTTTGACAAGGCGAAGTTCGGGAACGGGTATAACGGAGAAACAGCACAAGTGGTTTGTACAGAAACACTTTCTTTCACTGAAGGAATGAGAAACTTGGGGCTTTATACCTGGATGAATCAGCGACGAGAAAGCTCTGTGAAGCGAAGGAATCATTTAGAGATTCTCAAAGTAAAGCAACATTGCCCTTCAACAATGAAGCTTTAGAAATGTCTGACTGCATTCGAGCAATGTAGTATCGAATGATGATATCGGTATTAGAAAATTTAGACCATTGCACGGATGCTTTGGTAGGATGCAAAGTGTGCATTGATGATTTACACTCTATGCCAGCCGTTAAAACTAGTTTTGAATAGCAGAATTCATTGCAGTGGTAACGTGAAGATATTTGACCGCAGCGGAACGTTTGACAAGGATTCCAGTCTTCCTACCGATGATGTAAATTCCCGATCAAATATTTGGGACGTAGCCATCGACGTGAAAGACAACTTCTTTCTGCTGACTGCTCTGGAGAAGCCTGGGACTGAGAAATCTTGCTTGGTTTATAGACTTGCTAAAACCGCTGATCTTTAATACAGGTTTTTGTCTGAGGGAAGAAGTCGACTACATAGGACTGTCAGTCAGTGATACAGGGACTATACTGGCATTGAAAGCCCCTGCATCATTGGAGAAATATGACAATGACGGATAGTTTGTTTGTAGTTTGGAGAAGGAATACTGAAGAATCCGTGGGATATCACTATTGCTAATGAAGGTCGTGTTATGGTGGTGGACAAAGAAGATTCCTGTGTTCACACTTCAGTGAATACGGCAACCGTCTGAACAATTTTGAACTGGAACGTTTACATGGGTATGGTCCGGCTAGGCTTGCATTTCATCGGACAGGTGCACATGTCATCGTCGTGAGTACTGATGTAGAGAAAGACCTCATCAGTGTAGAAATATACACCAAAGATGACGAGTTGATGTACAGCGCGCAAATCCATCAAGAAGATAGCTGGATGCTAAGAGGGGTGCCACCGACCATTGACGGACGCATTGCTGTCGCTATATGCCCTTACCCAGGGTCTGATAGTTAAGTTCTAGTTTTGTAGGCTCTCTACCCTCCCAACACCCCCTCTCCCTTCTCTCCCAATTTTATTCCACCCCACACTACCACGAAGCTGTAATTAGTTTTAAACAGCTTCTTCGGATAACGTAAGTTTTTCCTAAGCAGGTCTAAAATTATGATTCGAAAGTTGCCTTCGTTTTTCGTGTTTTATGAAATTCACAATGAGAAATATAAACTAAAAAACCAAATTACAACCGATTAATGAGAGAAGGGAGAAGAAAGTTCCCAAGAGGTTTTTCGGGATCCGAAATTGGACTCTTTTATAGGCCAGGATCCGGGAATTTAAAGTAATAAGAAAGCGAGATGCGGGATTGCTATTATGAACTGGACACGGGAATCGGCGATTTTGAGGAGCGGGAGTCGGGAAATAATCACTTAAACGAACCGAGAACCGGGTATCCGTTGACGAGAGGTTATGAAGAAATTTATGTTCTCAGCCCATGAAAAGCACTAGGCGAACAAGCGATGGTCGGGCTGTTAATGCACGGAATGCAAATTATATCAGAAGCTAAGTTGCCAATTTACCAAAAATCCTCAATGGCCCGCAGGGCAACGAGGCGTGTCAGATTGCTGCGTCAGTTGAAATGCTTAACCGGCGGCCTTGAAAAACCTCCAGCAAGTCTCAGAATTATGTATATGACGCTCTTAGCCTGTTGAGTTGTATGACACTAGACGTGAAAAATATTCAATTTATCTTTTTGAATCACAAAGGTAAACTTTTCACGGTGTTAGATTACCCAGGAGACTTTGGAGATGCAGCCAAAGAAGGCTTACAGAGGAAAACCCATTGGGCGGCGTACTATTTTACAAATCCAAATTCTTGGTATCCAGTACTTCAACTTGCCATGATCCTGTCGACCATACCAGCAATTTAACCGTTACTACTTGTACTGATGGCACCACATAGCATACAGAAGATGAGAGACTGGGCGTAAACATTTGTTGCAGCAGTGCGTGAGCATTCTGTCAGACAGGAAACAACGATGGCAAGACCTGGAACTCCCCCGTTGTACCTCTATTAGAGAGAAATTTAGCCGGGCGAACCGGTCAGCTTCAAACGCTCTGACCTCGAGGAGCAGCAAGAAAACAGCGGTAAACAAGACGAAGAGGATGATAGCATATTAGAGCCATAAAAGATCTACTGCTTTGATCATAAACAAGTGGCAAATGTTCTGTAAAATTCTCAAGGATAACAAGGTTTAACTCTTTCCAACTAGATTCATTTGTCATTCCTTCTCTTGACTTCAAAACTAGTTTCTGAGAAACTCATTTTGGTAAGTAAAGCGCAGTTTACATAGTCAACAAATTCTAAAACCTGTAAAATTTTTATGCTTATCAAAGCTCGATTTTTGAAACATGTTGCCGTAAATATTACTTATAATCGAAATATTCGGATGAAAAATTCTTAATTTCTGTCGGTTTAAGAGAGATTTTATTCCAATCAGCTGTGTTGTCACTATATTGCCTAATAGAGTAACATTTTTTTGGCAGGATACTGTATGAATGCCCCAAAACTGATATAAACCTGGACGGATAGGGTAACGGTTGGATGAAAAAAAATGTTATTTGATGATCTTGTCACGATTCAGAACAACTATGCCTTACTAGTTGTTTCCCTCGTTCACTTCTTGTTCAATGCAAGAGTTTTGCTAAATTTTGTTAAATTTACTGCTGTCTCCTTAGAGTACAGGAATGAAATCGAAGAATAAAAACAACAACAACAAAATGAGCAACACAGGATATTATGTGCAGTCACCCAACAGGCTTCTTTTGCGCTTCTCACTGACTGAAGTCAAACTTCAGTGAGAAGCACAAGCACGTTACTGATTACGACAACACTCAAATTTTTAACGTGGTCTAGCAGAGACATCCCACGTAATTTTCGATGACGGACGAACTATGAAAATTTCCAGGAGCATCATTTAAAATACGTTTTACGCCACCGTAGGTCATGTTGTGGACCTCTTGTCCGCTATTTCAGGGAGTTTCATTAGTTATGTTTCTTTCACGGCATCCCCAGCTTATTAGTTCTCGTTAGGAAAAATAATTACCAAAATCTATGCAACTAATTCCCAACGAAGCGTTGCTCAAACTCTCAATCTAGTAAAAAGAAAATCTTTTCCAAAAAACTTAAAGTTAAACGTGTTCCATTCGTTTCCGCTCTTGGAAATTGGCTTATTATATCTTCATTACCAAAATGTTCAAGGCACTTTATGTCCATTATAACGTTATCTGAAACTGGAAACGTTACATTAATCCAACACAGCAATCCACCCTCTGTGGAGTAGGAGAGAAATGAAAGCGGCTAGAAGGCCTACAACCACGGCTACCACAATGAGTGCATTCAATCTGGTGTTCGTCTTCACTTCTTCCAGTTTTGGACGTAAGGGTTCAGCTAGACAACAAGGAGAAACAATCAATATGACTGAGGTTATTCTAGTCCAGTGGAAGAAAACAATGGAGATGGACTGGCAAGTGCAGGTTCGAGGACTTAAAAGAAATTACGACGGCAAAAGACAACATGAAATGATTAATGTGAAAAACGGTGGAGAATTTCATGTAATCATGGCTGGAATTGAAATTGGCTTTTTCACTTCAGGTAGAGGGCTCTTGAAAGGCCGCCACTCAAACTGATTTGACCCGGGTCCTTCCAAAATTCTCAAGTAAATCAAATCTCAATCACTATTGTTACTCCCTTGCATCACAAAAACAACTGTATGAAAGAATCAGACTGAAAAATCTGATTCGTTTTGAGTTGCATAAATCCTTCCTGCCGATCAAACAGATTAAAAAACAAACTAGATCATACCATAAACCATGTTTGTCATTGTCGCCACAAGGTCTTGACACTGACTCTCCTAGCTGTACTTCTCTTCATAGAATGTCCGTAGTTGGCGAATCTCTTCAAGTCTCAATCGCCGTTCTTTCTGTTGAATGGCTTCGATTTTTTTTGCCCATTCATTAACATCCTTAAAGTCTTCTATAATATACAATTCACCAAATTTCACTTTCTTCAGTGCTTCAGCAAATCCTGAGTTTCCACTCACAAGAGTGGGAATACCGGCAGATAATGCCTCAAGGGCAGTTAAACCAAACCCTTCTGTTCTTGATGGCATGAGGACGAGATCAAACTCCAGCAACGATTTGATTAAAAATTCCCGATCTTTACAAAACTTTCTTACAGTTAACTGACAATGTGGTATACCAAAACTGACTAAAATATCAACAAGCTCTTTTTGATTGTCAGTGTTTGCACCAATGATGGTAAGGTGATATGATCTATGACGCAAAGTAGCCACGGCCTTTGCCGCAATATCATAGCCCTTTATGGGCAAATCCTTTGGATCACAACGGCCAAAAACTAAAATGTAAAAATTCTCCAAGTCAGCCACAGAGGTTTTCGCACTCTTAAATTCAGAAAAGACACCTGGTGTTATTGACAATACAGTTTTTTCTTCTTTGCAAGGTCGGAGGGACTTAGCAATAGCTTCCTGTAATTTGGGTCCTATGGTAACAACAAGGTCGGCCTTTTCACACAGGGAAACTTCCGACACATGCTTCTCTTCACCTCTGGAGAGAGGTTTGTCGCCGATTTTGTGCATGGCAAGTTCTTCAGGACATGTGTGGACCATCTGTACCCACTTACAGGAGTGGCTTCTCCTGATTTCCTCTGCCTGCCACCCAAGCTTCCAACTATGACCGATAACCACGTCTATGTGGAGTTTCTCCGGGGGAAACGCCAACCACTCGAGGGGGTTTGTGGAGTTTGACATTCTTCCATCTGCTTCCTTAATATTAATATCACATTTAAAAGCTTCTGCTTTGTCTTTTTCCTTACAATCACATTCAAATGGAGGAGCAAACAAAGTGACTTTTACATTGGGATTTAATGAAAACTGTTTGGCGAGCACTCTGTTTATGGTGGACAAACCACCCTTTGCCGAACACCATTCAGTTGCTAGAAGAGTGACATGTAATTTCTTGCCGTGCTCATGTAGTGAATCTACGTCCACTGAGGATTGAATGTTTCGATTTGACCGAGGCATTTCCTGCAAAACCGCAACAGACAACGGTTAGACTTTGACTCCGAATTTTCCATGAAGGACTGCTTTTATAAAAAGAAAGGTGCCACAATACCAAAACGGTTACAATTCAATAGCCTTGGTTGAAAATAGAACGAAATAGCTAGTCATAAGACTGAAAGACCAACCAAAGGGATAAAAGAGGTAAGAATTTAAGGAAGGAGGGGATGAATAAAAAAACAACCATATTTATTCAATGAATAAACAAGTAACAAACCTGAGCTCTTTGAATTTCTGACAAGGGAAGGACGACCCCAGATGGATGAGATGCCTGCAAGAGGGAAAAAACACCTAGCTTGAGAACCTCACAGGTAACAATTTAAAAATCTTGTTAATAAGCTGACGTGTAATGCTATCATCATGGGCTACATCTACGACAGTAAGGTTGGCATCAGTAGTATATTAGCTCTGGGCTAAAAGTACATTTGATTGACAAATCCATAAACCGAAAAATGTCACCTACTTGAGATGCTAATACTATGGTCACGTTGCACAAAAGTTCACGACTTTGGTCGAAAAACTTCACTCCTGGAACACTCTCACTTCCTAAGCAAACTTCACCACCTGTGTCAAAAACTTTGTCCTCGTGGAATCTGTTCAAAACGAAATGAATTTAAATGAGACAAATTCAACGTACACTACACCAGCCGAGTCTTCGTTCAGAAAAGCACATGCTTTGAAATCTTTTCTCAAAATCCAAAATGACAGCACATTTAACGAGAGCCCTACTGAATCTTTAAAAACGAGCATTTGAAGATAATCACGCCCGAAAAAAACCAACTTGTATACCTCCATAGTCCAATTGATTAATAAAAAACCTAGAAAAGCAGTGGCGAAAATTGGTCAACTGACAATCGAACAATGTTCAATTTTACAATGGAATGAATAAATTATTTCTATGTAAAACTACCATGACTGTATCTAGAAGTGTTCAACTAAATCCTATGTACTTGATGGGCCAAAAATAAACTATACGATATTATACCTCACAAATTGTAAGGCGTTTTTCTCGTCTGTGCCTTGGGGTATGATTGCCTGAGAAAGAGACACCAAAATTTTCTCCTCTTCACAAACTGGTTTACGAGAGCTGCCTTCGCCTTTGTATGGCACGACACACTCTGATATTCGCCGGTTCACATCATATTGCAGGCTTGGAGGATAGCAGAAAAGTTTGAGTCCAAAATGTCCGGGAACAGAGGTCTTACACAAGCACGTAGAAAATTGGGCAAGGTGAGGCCTAGATCTACTGGGAAGTTTTCCTATAAACTCAGTGAGGCCCGAAGCAGATTGTAAAAGTGATCTGATCAACTTGATTGGACGGAATCTATCAAATATAAGGAAAAACCAAATACACCTTAAGCAACCCAACGGAAATGACTAACAGCCATTGCACAGTAACCTTGAGTCTACGTATGCAAGTGATCATTTCAATTTTTGAATCTATGTTTAATTAAAAGAAATACATGCGTGTATGACTGTACACTGAAATACTGTTAAATCTCATCTACGTCTTGCGTACTATTTTCCAATTAAAGCCGACAAGAAATACTTACCCAGAGAAATGCCTAACTTTGAATTGCACTTTCCCATCTACAAGACGTGCAGGTTCATCTAATTGACCTGTGATGTCTTTCCAGTCATGTGGTTCAACTAGTGATTCACAGTGTAATCCCAGGTAAAATGTCAGGCGGGATATAGGCGGGATCCTGGCAATCCCACCCAGGATCCCAGGTGGGAATGGCGGGATCCCGCCCTAGGTGGTGGGATCCCACCTTTCCCACCTGGGATGAAAATTTGATCCCACCTGGGATCCCGCATTTAATGCGGGATTCCTGCATCCCACCCGGGATCTTAGGTGGGACTTATGCATTCTACCCGGGATCCTGGTCGGGATTTACATATCCCACCTGGGATTCTTTATCCCACCCATGAAAATATTGTTTTGCTGTTTTTATTCTTACGAAACATTTTTGTGAGAGTTCCAATACTTATGGATCATCCACACACTCCGCAAATATTTGGCATGTGGACAAGACAGAGGTGGTCACTGTTCCCTTCGAGAAAATACACCTTTTAAATGACTTCTTCAATTTGCTTTATTTGAAACTCTGATCTGAAAATATTTTTAAAACAAGCCTTGTTAGTAGTGAGAAGTACAAACCGAGTTTCTTTTCATTACTTAATTTCTTAAATGTCCCAATCACTGGACCTCCTAAAAAATATTACTTCTTTATATTTTTGGTGCAAAATACAATTCCTTCTTTACATACAAATGAAAAGTACAAGTCACAGTTCAATAATAACAGCTCTAAAGTTTACTTGTTGTTCTTCTCTGAGTCAGCGATCAACAAAATTTTTCTATACCTTGTAGGTCTGGTATAAAATTTTACTTGTAGTATAAAATGACAACCTTGTATCTTCGTCCTCTCCACCCCTTTCCAAGCTCGGGAACGCTTCGGACTGTGCAAAACCATTTGCAGACGAGAATTCCAATGCACCTCTGTAATCGCATGTAGTTGCTTCTGTCTCTCGTGCAAATGTTTTCTCCGTTATGAGACGCACTTGACTCTGTTGGCACCACTGCTAGTTCAGTGGAAAGACCGACTGAGGAATCGAGATGGCTAGCTGTGTTGGAACGTGTTGCTGAACGCTTGTTGTGGTCAAGCCTTGTTGATTTGGGTACTGGTACACTGGGATCATCTAGGTATCTCTTATACTTCCTAATGTGATTGGCTTGTGTTGTTTCTCACCTTCGCCGTGAACATAACTCAAGTGGGTTTCGAGTCTTTCTTTCCTCGAAAACTTTCGGCCACAAATCGTGCATTCTTGTTTGATTCTTGTCGATTATTTCTACATAGAGTGAATTCACATCATTATTTATGTCATCATCAAAACATGAGAGGAGAACCGGTCAGATGTTGCGCGCTTCTCTTGAGACTGCAATGGGTCAAGCCAGCGGATTCTCTTTGCTAAAAGGTCCACGTGATCATGCCCGTGATCGGAAACAAAGAAAACTCAATTTGGCGCTCGTCTTTGAATGTACTTTTCATCGGTTAACCGCTCTTGCTTGAAGTTGTTTCTTTTCTCAATTGTTTTGCGTAATATAACACTTCTAAAGATGAGTTTTATTGTGGTTCAATGGAAAAACGAGAACAGCGTGAGTGTTTTAAATGAAAAGAAAGTCGTTGGCGCCGTGGAATTAAAAGAAGGGACAATTAACAGTTGACATATCGACTGGTTCAAACAACGATCGAGTGGCCATTTAAAGCTAGGATATTTAGAAGTTTGTGGTGAGTACAAATTGCCATATTCGTTACGTGATCAAAATCTTATCAAAGAATAGAAATAACGGCTTGGATTAAGCTTACCTAACGCTCAGCGCAACTGAAACTCAAATAATTCTGAGAATCGAATTGGTCACTTGCATGCTGCAGTTTCCTAAGCTTACACTTTACAATGAAATGAATCTATGAGTAAGGTTTCAAGATTACTTTAGTCACATTTGGGAACATTCTGACCTTGCTTTGCTTTGAACAATTCGACTGAAGAGAGAGCAGACTTTCAATCAGTACCTTTGTCAAAATTTTGATAACATGAATTATTGAGGTTTTGTCTTTCTTCTATTCTTTGATACACATCAGCCAATTTTTTAAACTTGGAGCCTTATTACACTGTAGATGGTCTGCTTAAATGATGAAGAAAAAGTAATATGCTGAGTTGTGCTGTTATTATTTAACAATGTTCGGTTAAGAAATTTGTTAATGAAACATATCAAACACATGCTGGTTCATTGCAAATAAATTATGAGATCTTTATCACATATAGTCTGTGTATTCATGTACTGTTTGAATCATTTATGATCAACAGCTTGGTAAGACAATGGGATCCCATTGGAGGTGTCAGTATGTTCTATAGCTAGTTGGAAAGTTTTGGACCCTCAGTGGATTGATGGGGTCTATAGCTCACCTAGAAAATATTTATCCTCTTAATTTTATGGATTAGGTTACAAAAGGAATTGATAGGATATCCTATCTGGTACATTTTATAAATCTGTGGTCTCCAGTGATAAACAGGATCCCTCAAAGGATTTTTCTGAAAGTATGAAGCCATCTGTAATTTTATGCAGGGTCTAAACTGGGATTGGCAGGATCCCAGATGCAATCCCGCCTGGGATATGATTTCCCAGGTGGGAAACTATCTGAAATTTGAGGCAGGATCCCAAGAGGGATTGGTGGGATTCTAGGTTTAATCCTGCCCAGGATGTGCTTTCCCAGGTGGGATGCTATTAGGAATTTAAGGCAGGATCCCAACTTCAATTGGCGGGATCCCATGTGGGATCCCATGGGGGATGTTCCATAATCCCAGGTGGGATCCCATGCAGGATGTTCCATAATCCCAGGTGGGATCCCATGCGGGATGTTCCATAATCCCATCTGGGATCCCATGCGGGATGTTCCATAATCCCAGGTGGGATCCCATGCGGGATGTTCCATAATCCCAGGTGGGATCCCATGCGGGATGTTCCATAATCCCAGGTGGGATGTTCCATAATCCCAGGTGGGATCCCATGCGGGATGTTCCATAATCCCACCCGGGATCCCACCTGAAAAAGGCGGGATCCCACCCGGGACACACCTGGGATCCCAGGTGGGATTGGCGGGATCCCACCTTATATTTTTACCTGGGAATATCCTCAGTTCACCAGGACATAACTCTGCCAACTCTTGTTTTCCTTTACGGAGGGTGAGAGGAATCCTGATTGTTACAGGCGCGATGAGAGTCACATTTTGAGAGCCTGAAATGTAAAGAACTGGACCGACAAGTCCTCCCTCTCCTTTTAGCTCACTGCTTGGAAATTCTTGTACCTTGAGATCAAAAGCAAAACAAGTTACTCCCAGTTCGAGTTCAACCTCTAAGCCCTCTGTCTGTGCACTGTTCTTAAACTTTTGCAAATTTAGAAAGAGGTGTCTTCTTTTGCAGTTTGTTTAAAAGATTTATAATAAAAAAATAATTTAATTTGGATTTTGCATGATATTATAAATTATCAAACTTTATGTCTGTGTTATCTTCAGCTTTGGCAGATAAGTCACACCTCGGTTTTGCTAGTTCATCATAATATCATGCTCATCTTCTTTCACTAATTGCATTAACTGCTAACCAATACAAACCACAAAACCAAATTACCTGACAGGAACGATTTCAATTTGAAATTTACATTGAAGCAAAACAAAAACAAATGTTCTGTTTGTTGCTTAAAGTTAGGTCTCGAAAATCTGGTTTTTAAAAAGGGTATTTCCAGGATCCATGAGTACATTCAGGGACAGTAGAACCACAATTGTTGCAAAGTTACCAAAACGGTTTAATAGAACAATACTACTTGTATCTTCTCACAAATGTAACTTAAGCACATGAACAACTGTCCTGTAATCAAGCTTACAATTTTTTAATATTTCTCTTTCCATCAATGTTGCCACTAAGTTAAAGAGGTGTACTGTGAGTAACTGAGGCCACAGGGTGTACTCTTATAACACCTTTGCTTTATCTTTGTGTTTTTGACAATCCCTTCACGCCAATCTCATAACACTTATAACACTAAAACTGGAAAATAAAAAAACTTGAACTCATACATGTATATAACTATACAGTTCCACATACCTTGATTGTCACACAGAAATCTTGATCAACAGGAACACAGCTCTGAGGAATTTGAACACTGACATCAGGAAAGTCAGGCACAATACAGGTCAGTTCTGGACCTATTGCAGTACCTCTTGAAAAAATGAAAGACTTAGGACGCCAGATTGCAGCAAATGAAGAAACTCCTGATTTTGCACAAACAGCTTGTGCAAATGGGAAAAGCCACCTGGGAACTGTTGAAGTTTCTGCATGAGAATAAAAATAATGGTTGAATTTGCTTCCTTCAATTGTGTTTTGAAGTCTTCATACAATAAAGTTGCCACCAACAGATGCCATTATAATAGTTATGCTTCAAAGAATAAAGTTTGCAACAACATGGTGATTAGGTAAAATTTATATTTTAGTGATTAAAATGCACTTTGGAATCTGGTAACATTTATGCAATAATTACATGTACTAGCTGCTTAGCTGCAACTACACGGAAAACCAAAATAAAATGTTGTAAAAACCATTGGATCTGGACATGAAGTGTCAAGAAGCGTATTTTGATATTGTTAGTGCAGTACGAAGGTCATGCATTGTAAGGATCAGTGCTTATAGTATCTGAGTCAGTGCACACCTACTCCTCCTCTCCTAAGCCAACAACAGTCAGCTAATAAGTTTGGGTTACAAGTTGGGATTAATTTTGGGCTAGGAGAGGGGGAGGTGCACAATTGCTCAGATACTGACATTGATGCCAGTGAAGAAGGGAGCCTGAGAACATCATTCATTAATTCGTTCACACTTACATTTCATAACAACATTACAGTACCTGATCCATGCCATGTATTCTCTGTCTTCAATTCCTTCCATTCATTGTTCTCTTGGTCAGTCAGTTGCTTGATAACCACCTCATACCCCTCCAAATATGGGGCACTGTGCAACAAAGCTACATTAAAACTGATTTCTTCAAAATTTTCCCTGTACTCCAGATTTGATGGGCCATCATGAGATAGTTCAATAACACTGCTAACCAATATCTCATCACTGGCAATGGGTGGGGAGAGGTTCCTGGGGTTCCACAATCGGCATCTACATGTAAATGGCACAGGTTGTTGGACAGCTCCACTGCAAAGTTTGATGGAGGCACCAGCTTTCCTCAGGTGCCATGTGTCTTCCTTACCTCCAATTTTTCCTCTGAAATACAAAAGAATATCAATCAAGGGCGAGAGAATTTTTCCCAAGTGGAGTAAGCAATGACAAGGGTTTTTGAAATGCAAGTTGCAATTACTTGCAGTTTGAAAAGTTATTCAGGTAAACATAAACTACTGGTAACTGTTCTTTTTGCCTAACTGTTTCTTTTTTCAGTCAGTAATTAAAGTATGAACAAAATAAAAATAGTAAAAAAATTTAAAGTAGCTACTCCCAATAAGAAATTAAAATTCTTGCTTTGGTTTACTTAATTGATATATGGACATCTTAAAGTTTGTTCCTGCAAAAACTCAATTTCAACAGCAAAACAAAATATATCGGTCTAAGATTGTTAAGTCAAATAATATTTTTTGAAGCCTGTACAAATACATGTTTGTTATTGATCCAGTACTAAGCTGGAGTTTGAAATGTTGCAAAAGTTGTCTTTAATTTTTCTGAAATTTTATTTGATTAATCTTAAAACAATCTGTTAAATCTGATTGGCTGTAAAGCTTTCTCATTGTCTGAGAAATTGATACAGTTTAGAGCAAGAAATGGTGCATTTCATCAGTAAATCACACCAGTGAAAGCCAATCAGATTGTAAGGATTAGATTTATTAAGCATGAGCCTTATTTACTAAAGATTAAAAGAAAAGAAAAGAGAATAACTGTAATTTACAAAAAGGTCTGGAGGGTTGCTCCATGGTCAGAGCACTTTGTCAGAAGTTGCTATTAGACCACATCTCCTGGCAATTCCAACCCTGCCCAAGCAACTCAGTCATTGCAGACAAAATACACCTTTTGATCAGAGTCTTTTGACCATCTTCAGTGTCCACTGTTGCATCTTCTTCATCTGTCAAATCTAAAGTATTAATTTGTTTTCAGTACACAATAAAACAGACATTTTATTACCACTCAATTCCCAATACCTGTTCAACAAAATTGTATAACATAGGGCCTTTCCACACTGGTGAAAAAGTTGTTTATTATGAAAAATTTTCTGTCATCACCAACATTTTATTAGTGTGGATGGTTTGTGCTGAATTGACAAATTTGGCCAAAGTGGACAAACTTATATAAGCACTATTGACAAAATATGAATCATTATTAATTGGGAAGCTAAACATCAATAACTGAGAGACCTGGACTGAGTACAGGCAGGGTGCTTATCAGTATTTTCCCTCCCTTAAGACTGAGCAATTTGTTCAGCTTACAAGTCATGAGACTTGAGCAAAGCTTATGGCTATTAACCACGCTGATGCATTTTAATTGCGAAATTACTTTTATTAGAATAAATTACACTTAGGTATCTGTGCATGTGTTATTAGTAATCTGGCAAGCTAGCAAGCAAAAATTTTATTTCTAGCTTTAAGAATAAAGTTTTAGCTTCCTTCCCACCCATACCATTGACAGTTTTGATTGTATCTTGAATCTCATTCATGTTCATAATTTATCCGTGATTATTGGACCATTGGTTTAGTGTATTCATCAAATATTTTTTATGTCATAGTCTAGGGTGCTATTTACGTAGGATATATACGTTTAAGAAACTAGCTGTGTGGTCTCAAAAACAGGCCTCTGTCTGTTCTAGTGTTTAGAAATGATTCAAGGATAAATCCTAAAATTGGAGGTGAAATCCTTTGGCAAATTAGATCAGTCAGTGACAGAATTTTGACGACTTTGGAAATTTTTTCATGCAGATGTGACAAAATTTGTTCTTTCATTTTGTCAGGACAATTTTAGTTTTAACTGTGTGTATAGAAAAGCCTGTAATCACATAATATAGAGTTTGATACAACATAAATTAAATGCAATGGAAGAACCAATCATGCTCTCTTTTGCAATTAAAGGCTCAGTTTGCTATTTGTGCTAGAGAAGTAAACTGGCCCTGTAGTAGGGGTGGATCAGAGCCTCTCTATTGTGTTCTTAGGTTAGGCTAAGTTGCTTCATGCTCATCAAGTGGCTTTGGAGTATAAATGGAAACTGGTTACTTGTCAGGGAAGCCTGCTAAATTATTGGATTGGGGGAGGGGTCAATTACCCTGCAATGGACTCTACTCTCTTTAAAGAGGAATTCAAAAATTATTAAATTAATCTCTTCATAAGGTTTCAGGATAACTAATAAGCCACAACCCAGTGATCATTCAGTCTGAGGAATTTTTGATACACTCAAAAATGATAATAACTATGTATAAATACATGATAAACTCTTGAAAATTGGTTCTTGTGTTTGACAAAAGCCCTTTTTCAGAGGTGTGTACAATTACATACAATGTACAGTGTACAGTTGAACCCTGTTAAAACTCCATATATAACAGTACTTTCTTAAATTCTTCCTTTGTTCAGGAAATTGTCTTACACATTGTCAAACTTAATCTTCTCTCTTTTCTTGTAGAGTATAACAGAGCATTGAAAAGCAAGAGAAGAACTAAAGGTATCTGACTAGTGCAGTTGCATACATCTTATAAATCTGATTCTGCTCAGCAATAAATTAATAAACACAGAACATGTACATGTCTTCAATTTGGGTTATATACTTAAGTATGCTAGCCAGAAAAGATCTAGAGATAATAAATGCACCTTAACAAAACTGGGAACCATATCAATCCCATATGTCAGTCTAACCATCCTATATCTTACCCATATATGGGCCATGTTAACCATTTAACTCCCATGAGTGACCAAGACATAATTTCTCCTTACAATATCAATACAATATCAAGGAGACAAGTAATGAGAGTAAAGAAAAATATCAGTTATGAGATTATAAGTTGATCCAATACCAAATTCTCCAAACTGACATCACAAGAACTGTATGGGAGAGAGTAAGGAGAATTACTATTGAGATCTTGGGAGTTAAAGGGTTAATAGTCCATAATTTGCCATATCAAACCCATACTTTTACTTTGGTAAGGGTAGGTATCATTAAAAACATGAACATGGAAATAAATAAGTTTGGTACCTTTTGAGTGAGTTGTCACCCCTGGAACTCTCCCATCTTTTAAAGCCTGAAAAATGCAAAATGTTGTGCTTAGTCATAAAGTAAATTCATGATTAGTGTTGTGGTAGTCATAATAATCCATCAAATGTTTCTGCCCTCACACAATTAATCTGACTGTATCACATGATCAAACATGACCCAGCAGAAAATGGGTAATATCTGATTTCCCAATTTTCAAACTTTATAGGTGTATTACTTTAGGAGCATTAATTTAAAATTTTATTGAACAACTGAGAGAGTATTTAGGTAATTATTACAGAAGAGACAATTGTTTATTTGTTCATAAAGTGGTACTGTACTAGAACACTGAAAATTTAACATCCTAGGCTGCAAACAATAAATTGTTTGCAAACATTTTATCTGCACATTGCAGAAACATTTGAAGGGTAATAAACACGATAGCTTCCATTTGGTGTGAAAATATGCTTTTATACTTGTCTTTAGACATCATCTGTCCATCAAAGCTCACAGTTTTCCTCATTAAAAAAGCTTCACTCTTGCAAAACTGTTTGCATCCTAAAACAGATAATGTTTGTAAACAAGAATCCTTGCACATTTTTGCACAGAGTAGAGGCTATTGTTATATAGGATTAAACAACAAAATGAATACATTTTACACATTGATTACATCCATTTTGGAATCACTTGTGATATTTGCATTCTTATTGCAGCTATCAGTGGTGTGATATATTCACAAATTGCACCATTTTATGCTCTAAATCGCATCTTTTTCCCAGTCAATGAGACAGCTTTACTGAAACACAACAACCAATTAAATTTCAAGGCTTGATTAAAAAAGAGGTCTATCAGATCACAAGAATATGAGAGACAACAACTTTTTACAAATCAGCACTGACTAAAAACAAAGTTGTTTTGAAGGCTTGAATTTTGCGATTCAAAATAATGTAATAAAGTGGTAATTGAACTTTGTCTTGTGCAATTTTGTTCTGAAATCATTCTAAAATCTTGTGATTCCAAAATTCAATCAAAGTTGTGCTGTGTGCTGCTCGTTCAATTTTGAAAACCATGCATGCTGTATGATTTCAGACCAAATTGCACTCCACTTAGTTCAATTATGTAGAATTAACTGGCCCTCCTATCTGTGCTGTCTCAATATCATCTGTTTGTGTGGTTGTACTGCATTATATAATGAAATAAATAAAAAGTTATACAATGTTTAGTATACATGTATCTACATACATGTAAGGGGAGCTCATATCTAGCTGTTGCTGTTACCACTTGATAAATTGTCAATGAGGCAGCTGTGTGTTGCAGACTACAAGTGACTCCTAAAGACTTTTTCAATAGAGCATGCATGGAAGTAATCTTTGTGATAGGAAATGGATGAAATATAGAAATAAACTTGTAATCAGTATGCAGGTACTAGATCATAAAGAAACAATGCAAGTTAAAACCAGCATACCTGTAATGCATCTGTATATTGCTCCTCCTGCTTGTAATCTTTAAGTTGATGACAAAGGTGTATCACTTGGTTAAGAAGCTTGATCATTTCTTCCAATGTGTAGTGAAGTGTATCACTTTCAGTTTCCAGGTCACAGTCCTTTTGAAGTTCTTCTTTGGTGGCATTGTACATACCCTCGTAGAACCAAAGCTGTTCTTTTTGCAATTTATACTTGTCATTCTTATCACTGACAAGATCCATCAAGACATCAATAATGTCCTTGTTAGAATCATTAAAAGCAAATCTTGGAGACTTTTTCTTTTCTATCCAAAAGTGTTCACAAAACTTCAAAGCATCTTTTTGAAATTTTTGTTTCTCTTCTCTGTTCTTCAAATAGTCACACATGTTCTCCACACCAGTGATAATTTTTCGCCACACCTCACTATGGTTCCCAACATCAAGTGACTTCTCCATCTCCCATGCTTCAAGGTAGAGTTTCAAGGCTCCCTCATAATCTTGCAAGTAGGCCTGAAGGTTAGCTCGCTGGAAAATGCTGCACACCGTAAGTGGGTGATTCTTTAGAAGATTCTTCCTAATGTTGTAAGCACGCATTGCAGGTTCGGCTGCTTCTGAATATTTCTTCTGCCAGATAAGGGCATTGGCAAGTTCTCTGCAAAAGTGCGCTTCATCCCCAAAACCTGAAAGATTGAGTTCTTCTTGAAGCCTCAATGCATCTCTGTAATATTCAACTGCCTTGTCATACTTTTGGAGACCCTCATATGCTGTGCCAATTTGGTGCTTGTACATTGGCATATCAAAGTGATACTCAGAGCCAGCCAAATTCTCTTGCATATTATAGGCTTTTTCATAGAACTCAAGTGCTTCCGTTGGCTTGTTAAGGCGGGAGTAACAATTTCCAATAGCATTGTAGCACCTTGCCAAATCTGTATGCTCTTTTAGCAGCTCCTCTGAGAATGTCAAGGACAACTGCAAGCTTTCAAGAGCTTTCTTGTAATCAATGTTTCTCCAAAGAATTTCACCTTCAGTATGCAAGTAAAGGGCTTTAGCGAGCTTGAAAATGTCAGTGGATTGATCTTCAACTTTCTCCATTGAACTCAAAGCTTCCTTCAGTATCTCAAATGCTTTCTCTGTTCCATGAATGTCTAAAACTTGCCTGGCTTCCCAGCACTTCAACTGTGTTCTACCAAGAGAACCTATTACATAAAAATCTTATTGAGAATTGCATTCAGTCTTAATGAAGAGTGCTTTTCAATTGAGTGTTGTAAAACCAAAACCAAAGTAATTACGATGGCCAGTCAGAAGAAAGGAAAAAAACCTTTGAAAGCCATGAGAATTCAAACTAAAACCAACCAATTAGCTGCGAATTTGATATCTCCTTCCAAATTAGTCATGAGAATTTTCTGTTATCTGACAATATAACAACTTCTATCTCATAAGTTTTTATATCCTTATTACCTGTATGCTTGAACATGTATTGATATTATGGGGAGAAGTTACAGGTTTATCATCAGTGGGAGTTAAAGGGTTAATGTTTCATTTGCTTTTTTAGTTTGTTTCGTGTGTTTACCTTTGCTTTATGAGTCCAATTGCATCTTAGATACTTCTTATTCTAAACAAAGA
This sequence comes from Pocillopora verrucosa, assembly GCF_036669915.1. Lineage (NCBI taxonomy): Eukaryota > Metazoa > Cnidaria > Anthozoa > Scleractinia > Pocilloporidae > Pocillopora > Pocillopora verrucosa. The sequence goes on along the minus strand of NC_089316.1, from coordinate 12,003,959 downwards.
ATTCTGTCATCGGCATTAATCTCTGTCTAAACTATACATAGTGATGTAAATAGCTCTGATAATTAACATATTATTAATGTTCTAAAATTAATGACCTTCATATTGGGATTAGAAAAATGATTGAAAACCAAAAAAAAAGAGAACAAATACTCTAATTACAACAAAAGAATTAAATACCAAGTATATCCCCCCAGATGGTAAGAATTGATCTAGTTGCCTTTTTAGAAACGATTTCATTACCAAATCTGGTAAGCAGCAGAGAGCAATATTATATTTTATCCTGATACTATCACTTTACATTAAGTCCAGCAGTTTGACCACTTCATTTCAGTGCTGCCACAAACATTTTTTTGTGTCTAATAAAAACCTAAAGAAGCACATGGTACCACTATGAATGCTTAATTCAAATGGCAGTCGAAAGTTTTAATTTTTAACTCAAATGGGGCACATGAGTGTACCATTAGAAGGACAAAACCTACCCACTCATTCTAATCTTTGACTCTGCAAGATGTATTACATACACATTTAAGTTGTTCAAGAAATACAAGTCAGTAAAATGTTACTCTTAGTGTCAACTCTCTTAGAAGGTTAAACATTTTAAGTTACTCTGAGTTTTTTTTTTTTTTTATTTATTTTTGAGTTTTTTTAACATTGAATCTAGAATATGTTATTCAGTTATGAGGTAACAGGATTTACTGGCTAAAGGAAGGACTAGGCTTTAAGTTAACCCTTTACCTACATGAGTAATGAAGACATAATTTCTCCTCATAATATCAATACAATATCAAGGAGACAAGCAATGGACTAAACAACAATATCAATTAGGGGATTATTAGTTGATCCAATACCAAATTTTTCAAACTAACATCACAAGAACTATGAGTGACTGGCACCTAATTTTCCCTTAAGTGTTACCCTTGTGTATCCCCTAAAGCTCTTGATTGTGAAAAAAATTCTCCTACTCAGCACCTCAGGAAATGTTTAGAGAAAAGTATGGAGAATATACATACTGATGTTAGGGTGTGAAGGGTTAACCTTTAATTCCCACAAGTGATTAATATGAAACTTCTCCCTATAATATCCATAATACAATATTTAGCAAACAAGTAATAAGAATATTTAAACTTATCAGGTAGAAGCTGCTATCTTGATCTATAACCAAGTTCTCATAACTAATTTACACAAAAATGTGTAGCAGCTAGAGGAGAGAATTAACAATCAGATCTTGGGAGTTAAGGGTTAAAGCATGAATCATATCTGTCAGCAGAACATGATTATGAATTGTTGTTACTTTATTAATAAAGCTGAAATACTTCATTCCACTTTTAGGAGTGGAAATAAGCTTCCAATTGTTAATTTTACCCATGTCGATGAGCTACTGATATGACTGTTGATAAAATGTCTCCTGGACAACATAATCATAAGTCAATTTCTTCCAATTAAATATGATATAACAGACAAGCATTAGAACAGTCAGAGCCATTATGACCCTTACCTGATTTTCCATCATCTTCACACATCTCAGCCCAGGAATGAAACAGGGTAACTATTTTGCCTTCAGTCAGCATTGCCATAAAAAGTGATGCAATTAAAGCATTCTCATGAAATTCACCTGGAACTTTGAAATATTCTGGTTGTAAGGAGATCTCAAGAACAAACTCATAATTTGCCCTGTCAGTGTCAAACAAATGAAATGCTTTGACATACTCGGGATCTATAAGTTTCGCTATTTTCTTCATCCTGGACATAAAGAGTTCGTAATAGCGTCCCTTTGCTTCCATGTAGGCTGCGAAAAAGTGTTTGTCACTCTTGATACTGTCAGCATACTTTCGTAAGAGTGGATGAATGTCATATTTCCTCTCTTTTGCTTGTTTATCGACTACAGAAATTATTGCACTGGCCACAAGACCCTCTAGCTGTGCAAGAGCCTCTGATTGATCAATACCGAGAACCTTGGAGGCTGTTGCGACAGAGAATGGCCCATGAAACAAGGAAATTACAACTGCAGTCACTTTTAAACTGTCACTTGGAAGTGTAGCAAACATTTCTCTGATTACAGATATCTGACCTGCATCAACTCCTTCTTCTTCAAAACTAACTGACATTTCTTCAGCATCCTCGTGCACTTTTGTTTTCTCTGGAGTAGCAACAACTCTAGCAATAAGGTCATCTGCAGATTTTCTTTCCTGGCGCAAAATAGCACCCATTCCTTTAAGAACAATTGGGAATCCTTTGGAGATGCCGATTAGATTATCTTTCTGGTGGACTTGAACACCAGTTGATCCCGCAGGAAAAAGAATCTTCTCTGAAGAAGACGTTTTTAGAGACTTCACTTTAAAGTTATCCACCAGTTTGGCATTTGTGAACTCAATCCTCGATGTGAGCAGCAGCTTTAATGCACATCTTTCTCCTTTGCCATCGAGTTCGAAAAGTTGTTCGAGGAACTGTACAAAGTCTGTTTTTAGGCTCTTCCCATCCATTTCTTGTCCTGTGGCAAACTGGTCCACATTATCGAGCAAGAACAGAACGGAATGCCCTCCACTTTTCAAATCTTTGACCTTATCGCGAATGTTTTTTACCGCAACATAGTTCAGGTCCACGAAACCGACTGGAACAGCAAGGTCAAGGGAACTAAGGATGTGGTAATACATTGCTTTCATACTATTAACTTCTCTAAGATCAAAGACTCGATAATTTCCTCGCCACTGTGAGCAAACTTCGTTGGCGAGTCTTGTCTTTCCAACACCGGAAGACCCAAACAAGTTCAACACTGGGACGTCTTTTAACTCCAGTTTTTCGGTGATCTCCTTAATGTCATCGTCCCGCCCTTGAAATTCCTCCTCTTTAACAGCTGGACGAGAGGCTTTAAACTTTCTTATAGCTTCTTTGATCAGTTCTTCTTTGCTCGATTTCGGAGCAACGTAGTCTTCGATTAGTTTCACTTTGCCTCCAGACACATAGCCATGCTTCGCAAGAAGTTGTAAACATTGCAATAAATCGTGACTTCTTAGCGAATTGAATTTGCCTCCATAGTTATTTTTCAAAGATTGCACAACATTTTCCGACTCTGTGCGGTCAAACATCGGAGATATGTCTTTGAACAGATGTTGTAATTGCAAACAGCTCTCTATAGCGACGGCCGCCATCTTAATTTGATTGCGGCTAAACATAGACAGCTCCTTTATTATGTCACGCGATCTCCTCACGCATCCGAAAGTGACACGAAAGTTCTATATTGGTGGCGTCTATGATTTCGATAATGATTGATTGCTGCCTGATGACGATGTAACTACTCGCTATAGTTCCACAACTCGCCCTTTTTAGTTATTTTGTTTTCATTGATGCATTTATCTACTCTTTTTGGCACTGAAATTAAACTGCCACGGGCACAAAAGATCAGAGAGATGATACACGTCACATATATTTCGCCTTGATACTCAATATCCTGCTTTAAGGCGCCACTTTTTTAATCTAAAAATTATGTCTTTTCTCTTTCAAAAGTATAATGCTGAACAAATCACCCATTTGTCAAAAAAAAAAAAAAAAACCAACTGCGGTGAGGATGTTTTAAGTAAGCATTATTTCAAAAGTGTCCAACATTCATTATCTTTCTTAAAGGGAGTGAAAACACTCACAAAAGATCGCATTCCCATCTAATACAAAGGGAATCTTGAGGGATTGAAATATGGAACGAATCTCTCCCGAAGGAATGTCTCTGGCTAGCGTGCCTTTTTAAGCCCAAAGGAAAAAAACACTTTACACTGTAAATTCCCAACGCAACGGAAGTAATGCCTCTCGGCTAAATTTTTCTTGGTTTTCCCGGTACCTTGTAAGTTATCACTTCTGACTTAAAACTATAACAATGTAAAGACAAGGAACTTGCATAAAACCAAGCAACTTAAATCCGAACGTAGTAAATTTCTCCGAAGTTGACAAATGTTTGAACAGGTGAAGAATGTGATGGCTAATAAAGAAACTACTTGCGGACCTAAAAGAACTCTGCCAACGATTTCGTTTAGTTTAATACCGCACGATGTTGGGATTTTGATGACTTTTCAACAGAACAGCAATTCATATCGTTCCCCTTACGGGACTGACTCGAGCTGTTTAGATGTAATGAGAATCCCGTCAGTTATTTGCGGGCGATCCTCTTCGGATATTTTTTGTCAAAACGAGTAAGGAACTCGTCAGGATGCCAGAAGAGTGCATGCAAGCTCCTCAATAATCTCCCGATATTAACTTTTTGCTTTATTGCGGGTATCACCGCGACCATACCGTCAGAACTACCATCGCCATGCCAGGGACGTTATCATATTTTATTGTTCAAGGAGTTGTCTCACAAATCTCTTCATTTGAAATGATATTCAAATCTACTCCGCACTTTTTTAACGGCCACAGATAGATGTTTCAGTTTTGGAAGCAGCTCATTCCATTTTTTCGAAATAAACGGCGTTTAACGCCTTGTCCTCGCGTAGCGCTTTACCCATAACTATATCTTGGTCACAGCTTTCCCGTTCCATGAATAGGAACTTTATCGCTTCCTCGTCGAGTACCTCGAAAATATATCTGTAAAAGGAAAGTTATCAGTTTAACCAAAAGTTTGATTTCTCGGTGTGGTGCACACATATCCCTACCGCTCTTCAACCCTTTCTCCAGAGTGTTGGTTTGCCCGATATCTGAGCTTATTAGAGTTGCTCTTCCAAAAGAGTTGGTTTCGGTGTTTGAAAAAAAAAAAAAACTCGCACCACACCTTCCAGTCATTAAAACTAATTAATGATCTCACACTCTATTCAACACGCAAATAAGACGTACATGTCGAATAAGACTGACTTCAAGTCTCGCATCCTATTCGGCACGCTCAGGAAACTCACATGTTAAGAAAGATTGCCTCAAGTCTCGCACACTATTTGGCACACACAGAAAACGCACATATCAAGTAAGTTGACTTCAAGTCTCGCACTCTATTCGGCATGCGTAGGAAACGCACATGTCAAGCAAGATTGACTTCAAGTCTGACACTCTAATCAACAAGCATAGGAAACGCACATGTCGAGTAGGGTTGTCTTTAAGTCTCGCACTCTTTTTAGCACTCTCAGGAAACGTATATGATAAGTAAAATTGCCTCACGTTTCGCAACCTATTTGGCACGCACAGAAAACACATGACAAGCAAGATTGACTTCAAGTCCCGCACTCTGTTGAGCACACACGAAACGCATATGTCAAGCAAGATTGTTTCGCACTCTGTTAGGTACTCACAGAAACGCACATGTCGAGTGAGATTACCTACAACACTCGTACTTTATTTGGCACGCACAAAACGCACTCGTCAAGTGAGATTGACTGCAAGTATTGTGCACTATTCGGCACGCACACAAAACGCACATATTAAATAAGAAAGTCTCCAATAGGTTTTTCGGGATCCGAGATTGGACTTATTTAAATGCCGGGATCCGGGAATTTAAAGTAAAATTTTGAGGAGCAGGATTCGGGAAATAATCACTTAAACAAACCAAGAACCGAAATGTCCGTTGACGAGAATTTATGAAGAAATCTATATTCTCAGTCCGTGAAAAAGACCAGGCGAACAGGCGGCGGTCGGACTGTCATTGCGCGGGAATGAAAATTATATTTAAAGCGAAGTTACCAATTTACCAAAAATCCTCAATGGTCCACAGGGAAACGAGGCAAATCAGACTGCTGCGTCAGTTGAAATGCTTAACGGCAAGTCTAAGAATTATACATAAATGACGCTCTTAACCTGTTGAGTTGCATGACACTGGACGTGAAGAATATTCAGTTTATCTTTTGCATCACAAAGATAAACTACTCACGGTGTTAGATTTTTTCAGTAGGAACGTTGGTAAACAGCGATTCTACGTCGAAAGATACCATGATCTCGTTTTCTAGGATCGTCTCATTGCTAACGGTGGATACGAAGTGGGCTGAATTAGTCACCGTGTACTCTGACTTTCCTGTTAAAGGAGACAAGATGTTGGCTAAGTAGAATCGCTGTTTACCAACGCTTCTATCGACGCCGCTGCCGAAGCCGCACTACACGCGCAGGGTCAAAGAGGCAATTTATATAAGACTGTACCCTAACAACATCAACGGGGATAGTGGAATAGAAATTCCAGAGGTGTGGATTCCCACGATAAAAAAAACACAACAACAGGAGATCCGTGCGACAGCGGACCACCGAGGGAGCAAATATCTGCGTGAAACAGCTAGAATCGAAATGCACCAATCAAAGCTGTTGAAAAATAACTAGTCACAGCAGAGCAGCATGCTTTATAAGATCACGCATGACCAGTCGACCTCATCGCCTGAAGAAGACTAGCAGTATGCAGTCGGAAAGTCGCAAATTACATTACACGTGACTACATCGCGAGACAAGCGGAAAACTTCGCTTTTAATCTGTTACTGTTGTGTTACTGTTGTTCGTCAGCTTACCTGACTGCTGCGGATAATGAAGCTTGCCTTACCTGACATAAAGTTACACGTTTTGAGGTTAAAGTTCAAATGATTGAGCTCATACATCGTCTCCTATTTTGTTTGAGAGAGAGGAGTTTTGATATCTTTATATAGGGACATAGCGAAGGATTTTGCAACTTGATCACCAAGTTATGAATGGTTCTGTCTCACAACTAAACATGTATGAAGATAATTTGTAAGCGCTTTTGATAATCAGCATTCGTAGATCGTTTTTATCAAAACCGAGGTTTTCATATTTTTTTTTTTTTTTTTATAATCACACACTACCACTGCTATGTGATTACATCGTGGTGGTGATAGGTATTACGCACTCAGTTTACCTTCACTTTATTCTTACCACTTTCACAACCTGGCATTCTTAAAGTTCTGCCGTCACTGGAATAATTCAGGAACTGGAAAATATTATTAACCCAAAACCCATTACATTTTTGAAATGAGAGTAAGTAATTACAGTCAACTAAAGAAATGAGAATTGTCTTGAGCAGAATACTCACAAATAAATGGCCAATCGTAACTTAGCCAGACGGATTTTGACTCAATTGTTGTACGCAGTCACTGGGTGCTTTGATATTCCTGCCGCAGTCTATCTTTTGGTCAAAAGTAACTCTTGATGATTGTTGAAAATAGAAACTTAAGGATGACGCAGTTCGAAAAAGCCGTATCTTGCGTGACAAATACTGAGTAACCAAATGGTTCCGATTGCCTGATCAGTCATAATTTATGCGTCTCACTCATTTCAGCACGGTGCTCGATTTGGCATTTTACGGGGCAGGGGTAATTTCCCTTCATTAAATGAAAATGGAGATGAAACTCGTGAGTTGGGATTTCATACAAGCAATATTCCAGAGACAGAAAGAGGCATGCCCTCTCGATTGCAGTGATTTGGAAGTTCCACCCAGCGTCCTGATAACCGTGCCACTTACCCATTGCTACTTCAGTAAACATTGTGAAATATTCTTAGAGCCGAGTTAATATGTAAACTCCTTAATACGAGTCAATGTGAACGTATTGACGGTCAAATCAAATTGCGAACGTCTACAACATGTGAAACACAGTTACGTGCGTTAGACATGATAAACTGCCGATAGGAGAGAGATAAAAGCGGTTGATTCGTGAAGACAAGCAACCTGCTTAACACACCTTACTTCCTTGAGTTCACGACACGCTTAGTTTGTTCGGAAAATGGTTCACATGTAAACATAGCCAGCTCCCAATTCTCCACGATTACGTCTCTTTCCAAAGGTTTCGACAGTAGTTTAAACGTTCTCAAGTTTCTCATAGACATTTTCGAGAAGACGAAAGCTAACCACCTCGCGCTCGAATGTTTAACCAGCATCTTCAACCCTACTGTTAGTTTCGAAACGCGTAACTTGTATACTTTTCTGTTACGCTTTTTTCGGTCTATTATTTCTTCGTTGGTCAATGATTATTACTTAATATTTTTTTTTGTTTCAATCATTTTCATTTAAGCACATTATATTTCATATTTCAACGCTATAAGTTGCTTTCGACACCACCAATTTTGTCTGCTATTCACGTACGATCCGCTATCGGCGATTTATCTACAATCATTAGGAGCTAACCCAAAGTAAGTTTTTCTTTATTTCTCATTTAAGATATTTCCCTTTTTTTTTTTGATACGTATATCGATTTATTTCTTGCTTTCAGTTCACTTTATAATCGCTTCATTGTTGTAAATTAGGCTGGTGTTACATTTCTCAGGGATATTTTCTAAGTTTAGTTTCTGCCGGATTTTCTTTTAGATCGAACCACACAAATTCAGCTACAACGTTACCATCAATCATAACTACGCTATCTTCAATCTTTACTTCGCCCTCTTCATCTGCGATTTCACACCGATCTCCTTATTTTCGTTTGTAATTTTGATTACGTACTTCATTTGATTAAACCGTGATTTATACTATGCGTTCGGATTGTCTTCTCCGCTACATTAGTAACCTTTGAAAGTTACACCTACGTTATCTTCTATTAACCTTATTAATGAGGTTGGGGGGGGGGGCGGCAGTTTACTGTAATTATATATTTACAGTATTTATTGACATACAGAGTCTTAATGTAGAGCCTTGGGCTTCCTGTGGTATGTTGGGGTGTAAGTGGGGTATTGTATTCCTTTTTTTTTTACAAAAACAAACTGCGGTAAAATGAGCCATGGGTATTTTTAATTTATTAGATTCTCTTTCCAAAAGCTTTGAAAAGAGAGCCACATTAGGATATAGCAAATCCTTATCAGTGTCAAACAGTGCAACTGCCACTTTGACATCTCAGGGACAGGGGATGAGGACACTGAGGCAGAAATATTAAAACTTGTTCATTTCAGATGACTATTACCAAGCGACATGATTGGAATACACAGGTTCAATAACAGGCCATCAAACTAGGATAAAAGTTGACTTTTCATGATCATATGCCAAGTATTCCTTTCATCAACTGATTTTTCTGTGCTTCATGGCTTCAACTACCCTGCTCCTAGTTCATTTTTTAAATATAATTTCACTCTTCAAATAAAAATGTACACAGGACACAACATTACCATTTTAGAATAAGCTTTATACTGAGTATGCAGAGTAATTCTCATATATTTCATTTTAGCAGTAATTTTCTTTTACTTTATCGATTCTACAATGATGTTGGCTTTTCTAAGTACCTAAAAATACAAAACAAATTAAAAACTATTAAAATCATAGCATTCAAAATGAGCACAGGGACTTCCATTATAATGTTTTTTAAGTTTCCAAAAGCCCAAAAGTCAGCTTACAACATTTTTCATCCCACAAAAAAAGTGAGTGGGTTCCCTGTGACGTCTTCTGTCCCTGAACTTTGCTGCAACAGGTGCAGTAATCCTCTCTTTTCAAGTCCCTACACTTAAATTTTCTTTGCCTGCAACAAAAATATATCATTAAACAAAAGGGAAACTTCAGAGAGAGAAAAAAATTAAATACATGATAAATTTTTAACTGATAAGAATCCCTGTTTTACTAACATCTTGTCCCATAGGATAAAAAAAAAAAGAGAGTTTTTTTAGAGTTGTTAAGTTATCTTTAGAAGCTGTAGTATGGAAAACCTGTAACATAGGTTGCAAGTTTTCCATACCACACTCTGGCTTGAAATTAAAGCTTTTAAATTAAGTACCTTAGTGGCTTATTTAATTTTCACTTCATTCACAATAGACCAATCAGGAATGAAACATTTTGTTTCAGTATAGAATGATTATCATTAGATTGTTTCAAAGGTAGTGTTTGAATTTAAGGAAAGAAAGCACAACAGTCCTATGTCTAAGCGACTTGCAGTAGTCTCTTATTTATCTCAGTCCCTAATTTTTGCTAATGACAGTTAATTAAAATCGAGGAGAAAATAACAAAAAAAAAAACCAACAATTTCATAATGAAATGTTAAACCCCATCCATCTCTCTCTGTAGGACAGTACCATTGCATAATAAAAGTATGAAGCTGATTAATTCTGATAAAAGCTGACTAATTTGAGAGTATATTAGAGTTTGAGGGTACATGTTTAAGTATGTAAGTACTCAAAATTCTTTTGCAATTGTTTAAAGTCATGATGTTATACCTCCCAACTCAAAATCCATTTTTTATTTGACCCTAATTTTTCCCTTTGACCTTAGCACAAGGAACATCAGAAAGTCTAGGGAAAAGAAAACTCACTTTTTCCCTTGAGGCCAGTAATTAAGTGCTAATGTTAAGTACATTAACAAAGTTTGATCTGAAACAAACTCGGGACAAGTATGGCAAAGAATGCATTGCACCCAAAAAACAAGGCTTCCTCTTTTTATCACCCCACTCTTTGCTGAGAACTTAGCCCCGCTCACTTGAGTTTACTGAACAACACTTAAGAAACAAACAGTAGAGTTGTTTGTCTAACTATTTAATCACTTGGCTCACTTTTGTAGTATTCACTCAGTACAACAGATGTGCCAGAGCTACTTTTATCACATGGAAAAGAATGTTTGATTTATGATGGGTTTTATGCTAGTAAATTAGATAATGTTATTTGTTGTTGCAAGGTGATAATCAGAATAAAAGTCAATCAATTTCTGTAATTAAATTGTGATTTGTCTCTTGATAGCAAGAATTATTCTAAACATCTGTCACTGGGCAGAAGATAGCTGTCATCCCTGAAAGGACACTTTTGTGCCCCCCTTTGACTATCTTGTTATCACAATTGAGTTTGTGGTTTGAAATCTAACTTCATGATGGTACCCAAGCTAATTAAACACACTTACATCCAATATGGAAAACTCTGTGTTTAAGATTTGATTTAAGATGAAAAGCTCAGTTATAGAAGGAAAATGTTTCTTTTGTTCTTAAAATCTTATCAGAGAACGCTGACAAACCATGAACAGTAGTCTGTTCATAAACATTTTTCTTGCGTGTTGAAAAAGATAATAAACATACTGTAATAGCCTCCATTTGGTGCAAAAAGAAGGAAGCTTCAATATAACTTATAATATAAACATCAGGCATGAGCATCTATTTTTGTAACAAAAGACATGGGTTTTCTATCAGTTGTGTTGTCATCCATTATTTACTGAGCAAAAAAGAATCAGAACTGTAGGCAACCAAACATCTCTTCAGGACAGATTTATTAGGTAATATCTTATCATCAGTATATATCAAGAAGCAGGTATGCAGGTCAGGGGGGAAAATTATAAAGAGGAATACAAGATGTCGGAGACTTGCTGAGCAAATTTTGATGAGCTGGAGGAAACAACAGCATCATTGTTTCAGAAAAAGATACATGAAAGAGAAAAAAAAAGCGCAAAATTTGTGGTTAATGAGAATCACAGTCTCAGAGGTACTCATGATGGCCAAAAATATTTCAATGGTCCAAACCAAAACATGCCCTTTAATATACTTCCAAACAAAACAAAAAAAGTGAAGAATCGAAGCAAGGTGAACAATCAAAGTGGTTTCTAGAACAAAATTACAAATAATAGGTTGCTTCAGAAAAAGACAAACATGGAAACAAAATAAGGGAGAATAAAAGACACTAACAAATGTTGTATGAGATCCTAGGAGAAATGGCTGGTTAAAGACAATGGAGAACGATTTAAAGTGATTAAGAAAAATGAGGCAGCAAAGTTAAACTATAAACCAGAGTAAATAAAATTTACAGCAAAGAACTTATACATATGATACACACATAGGTAAATTAAGCGAAAAAGTTACAGAAAACCGATGAAAGTAACAGACTTGAAAACATTAAAAGAGCTCAATGAAAATGCTATGGAAAGAAAAAATATACAAATTTAAAACAAATTTTGTCAATGTGATTTTTGGCAGCAACAATGTGTTTCATATATTTCTAAAAGTTCCCTTCATTTTTTTAAGGTAAGTCATATCAGGGGGCAAGATTGCACCCTTTGCCAAATTTGAAACTCAGAAGAAGACACTTATTGAACAGTTGAGTAACTCTCTATAGTCCCAAAGTGCAGCAGCAAACAAATCTTCCCACAGATCACACAACCATAGTGCTTTAACAGCTGACATGTGGCTACTCTTCAGTAGCCACATTTCATCATGCTGTGATCATTTGATAAGCAGTCATCAAAAATGAATATGACTTTCGCTAGACTTTTTTTTGTTTCATTTCATTGGTGAGACAAAGAATCCATTCTACACCTAATTAATTTAATCATAAGTTGCATTAGGCTGAAGGGTAAATCGAAACAAAACAACGCAAAACAAGACAAAAAATAATTTTAAAAAAACCTGGAGATAAATTTGTTCTAAAGAATTAATTTTAAGCAGCAACTACATGTAATCGCTATTTTTCCATGGAGAAAAACAAATGTAAATCCTTAGCACTATGTAAGCTTAATTATAAATAAACAAACCAAACTTCACGTGCCTTCGATATATATATATATATTTTTTTTATTCTAGGTTTATAATAACTTTCCTACTGGGTTATTTATCACGGTAAAGATTAATACGAGCAATGCTCTGCAGAAAAAGAAATGTAAGCAGAAACTGGAACAATCCCTAGCTACAACCCCTAGCAGCAACGTGTACCGGCATTTGAATAACCAAGTCTTGAACAATCTTGAACCTGACTTTATAAAAACGCACTTACTTGTGTTAACTACACGTACTACTTAGGCGTAGTGAACACATGTGTCGACTAAAATCTCACCTCTGTTTTGAAATCCGCAAGAGGCTTCGCCAAACCTGAGATTCTCCTGTAATCTTTTCCCTTTGAGCTCATTATTTCACATAAATTCTCACTCTTCTTCGTCCACCATCTTGAAGAACGCTCGACGTATCCTGGGTAATAAGTTGGTTGGGAGCAACAAAGCGGAAATGAATTGTGTTACAACCGGAAGTTCGGAATCACTTGTCTCTGTGATACGTACTAGCAGACAATCAAACAAACAGACCACATAGCTTTCTTAAACACGCTTAAAAAATTCTGGGAAACACCAAATTGAAGAAACTTAAGAAAGAAAAATCCTATGAATGGTTAATTTTTTTTTTTTTTTTAAAGTTTTGTCAGTTGTTAATTAGTAACGAAATTTATTCTTCTCACAGCAGGATTTCGCCTGTTCTGAGGCAAAACCGAAAAAAAAAAACTGAAACAAAGTTGTGGTAGGTAGAAAGCTTTTTCTAAGGGCATGGTCCACCGAATAATTGCCACGTTTGCAGTAAACTTGGTGTGAAATACTTGTGTGGCACGAAACTTTTCAACCTGACTTTGTTTAGCCGGTTGTTGAATACATGAACGACTCGTCACAATATCGCGACATTGATATTTAATGTCATCAAGCTTGTCTCATTATTGGCCATCTAGGGCAAACTCCGCCCTTTCCTTCTATTTCTGGAAATAACGCATCCTTGCCGCGGTCATCTTTGCAACTATCTCAATCATTTTTGCAGCTAACCCTACTATTTTGAACTTTGGTTTCTCCGAGCCATCGGCTAAGATGTTGGCAATTATCTTATACACGTTCTTGTATTCGCAAAAAAAAAAAACCCGACATTTTGTAAACGATTAGAGCGCTGAAGGCGACTTCAGTGTTTATCCGATTACGTTTTTATCGTTCTAATCATAATCTTATTTTAGTTCTAATTCGTTTCTAAACTGGTGTAACTCGTCAAGATAGAGTGGACTTCATTTGTATTTTTTTCTGAAGGATTACGATCGCCAAGTGTGTGCGACATGAAGTACAGGTGTACCTGATTTTATCTGTTTTTGTACATCTAAGTGTTTGTGTATGGCCCTGGCCTAATTGGGGCGATAAACCAATACGGGTGTGTTTGCAATCTTTTATCGAAAGGTAGGGAAATCATTGACAATAATGGGGGGAGCGTCGGTGACAAGGGAAATTATGCAAAGAAAGAATGCAATGCAATTCTACGAGATAGCTTCTCTTTGTGCTAATGTGCCGCTACTTTCGACGTTACTGCAATTCTCAACAAAGAAGACACTACAGGAGGGTCTCGACTGGGGGCAGCCTTAAAGGATGACGGTTATTCTGATTTTGACGGCTGACAGTTAAACCCCATTGAGACTATCTTACAACAAGTAAGATTGCTCCTGTATCAAGCTGTAATTGTCAGTCGAGTAAAACTGTTTGAACGGCCCAACCAGATGTTACACACCACACTAGCATCCTCTCCATGATAACCGTTTTGGACTCCCCAATCATTGCTTCTGCTATGAGATAAAGTTGCTTCTCCTCTTTAGCAGTTGGCATTATCTATCCAGATTGGACATGACCCCTGACCGTATGTAGTGCAGCAACGAGCCTGAGTTGCACCAGAAAAGCCAAGCTGAAAACAAACCACTTTGGCTTCGTTGATTGTCCAGTGATCATCACACACTGTGCCCCAGTGCCCACTGTGGTAAAATTTAGGCGGCCGTAGTATTGTCCACCGCCCACTAGATGTACAGCGCCTGCCTGTACAATTAATCTTATTAATATAATGGAAGAATAAAATATAGCATTCATAGTCTACAAAGCATCTAGTAAATCAATGATTTTTCGAAAGTAGTTCCCCATTGACCTTTATAGACTTAAATTCTGACGATTCCCGTCGAGACTGTAGACGTATCATATTCTCAACAATTATTTTTATGTATTTTTTTTTAACTGATGTGATCCTATTTTCATTCATTTACTACTGTATTAAGCTCATTTCTTCTGAGGCCCTAGATCTTTCGATTGACTATTGTCATCATAGGTTGACACACTTAACTTTAAATTTACGATACCTTCCGTTTTTATGTCACATTGAGCGTATGCAATCTTAGCAGGTTTGATCAATGTTGCCGCTAACCGCCTGTCCTCCTTTACTCGCCTTCACAGCGTCTCTCGTGCGTATCGCGTTTGGGCTTTAATTACCTGTGAGTGTTTGGATGTTTCATTAGTTACTTTGCGTACTTGAAGTCGATGTTTATATCGTTGTGTATTGTTACTCATTTTTTTTTTATAAATTTAGTCCTGTGGATCAATATTTATGTCCACTCTTTAGAAGCAGCCTCGTTGTTTTTAAATGCTTGTAAAGCTTTGCACCGTTAAGGTAAAAATTTTTCTTTATTTTGAGTTTATTCATAAGTTGTCGCTCTCTTTTTTGTACTTTTCCTTCTCATGTTTCCTGCCGTAAGCGTGTCAAGATTTTAAATAAGTGATGAGCACAAATACGCGTGGCTTCGGATTTAATCACAAAGCTTTAAGATTATCATTCTATTTGTGTCAACTACAAATTGCTCGAGTATGTAAAGTGTTTGTTAACAGGCCTAATTTGTGGCTAAATTGGCTGTTTCAAGTCCAAGTGAATGCTAGCCAATCAAAACGAAGAAACGCCCTTGACTGGGCAGGTGGAGAGATCCACATTAAAACAAGTAGTTATAAAAAGCGGGTTCTGGCTCATTTGAATTTCTCAGAGAGACCCCTGTGAAACTCAGATACATTTATCGCAACTTTCAATGTGTGGAGTTCAAAGCCGTTTACACTCGTTTTTAATATATTCTGAAATTTCACAAGTTACAGTATACACTATGTGAAATTCCAAAGACATGCCTGTGCTTCATCACGCATCATTACGCCTGAATTAACCACTCAATCTTGTTGACTGTTCAAGTGAAGATTTTTCAAGTATCAATATTGATACTTGAAGAAGTCGTGGTGTGCCTTGATTTGTTCTTCCGTCAAAAAAAGTGTCTTTATAAATGAGAAGAAAGAAAACGATCCTCAACTATTTTTGTGAAAATCCCCTACACGAACTCTGCCTCTGTTTCAGGAGTTGCAGAAAAAATTGATAAGTTTTTTACCCTTGTACCAGAAGGAAGAAGCATTGACACTTCAATCGTTGTCGATTTCTTTCACCCAATGATATCGGATAATTTTCCATCTCTCAGAAGTTGTCGGGATTGTTTTTGAATCATAACTTCCTCCTCCATCAACATCACTATGATAAATCCAAAATCTTCTCTTTTTTGTCTTGTTTCTTTTGCGCCAGCAATCGTTAAATCAGTCTCGGCAGTCTCTCGGCAGCGAAATCCACCAGTTTCCATTTCCAATCAGAGAATATTTCAATTTGTTACTTACTCGTTTTAACGACTATCTATTTTGATTCAAAACAACATGCGCAGAGACAGAAAGACCATGCGAAAGAGAAAAGGAAAACTTGAAAGGGAGATCGAAGACTCTGTCTTCAGCGAAAGAGAAAAAGTGTCTTCCACTGTTTTTTTGAAGAAGATATTCTCGGTCGGCGTGAATTTGTTTGTTTTGTGTTGCATGGTTGTTCAATCCTAATAGATCGAAAGAAGTGACACAAATTTGTTTTGATGATGTACATCACTGTTTGAGTTGTGGTCTGTGTGATACCAGCATGTTGCTTTTTTTATGAATGTCTCAACGAAAAGACTTCTTCCTACATATTTTGACAAAAAATGGATTGTTTCTGTTTTTTCATCAACATACTTCTTGTTCGGTGTCATTTGCATTGGCAAGATTGACGATTTAGTATTGTTAATATCTTTATCAGTTTCCTTAACTGTGTCACCAAGATTGCTTGGGACTATTGAGAAACTCATTTTGTAATAGTCTTTTTTTCAAATCAACGGATTCCTTCAGGAGGCAGCTCAGTTCCAGGAGGAACAATCTGAAGCTCTTCTTCAACGAATGCACACTTTGGACTATCTTTTTAGATAATAGAGAACAGGCTTCCTTTCATTCACCCTTAATCGCTCGATATTGTAGACTTTCAAAGACCAGATTGAATCTGTTAGCCTTCTTTGATCACTTTCCATCTCACCGGGGGCAAAGAGATATCTCAAATTTTTTAGAGGAATCGAGTCTCTCTTCCTTCAGGCCGACTGGTCTTAAATAAGTCGTTGAATTCTACGCGTCAACCGTCTTTTCTTTGATTGCGTCAACAGGTTTCTTTCCTGTCAATCTTGTCTATTCACTATTCAAAGCTGAAACAAATCCCGGAAGCTTCGTTTGATCTCTCATAAGATTTGTAGTTCTTCTGATGACTGTTTTGGAAAGTGTAGGATTGAAATTCATGGAGGCTACCATTTAGGACTTTTGAACCTCTTTTATAGGCCAATAACAACAGCGACACAATTTTAAAACTAAATACAAAACTTGATTGATGTTTGGATCAATTTTTGTAATGAACAAATATATTCCAGTTTTAGCTTGTCTTCGTTAAAATCAAACTTTCGCAGCGCAAGAAATAGATGGTAGACAACTTTAGTGTTTCAGTAGCTAGAGTTGCCAGGATAGTGGACATTTGGTTTACAGGCATTTACACTGGTATAATTATGCAGTTACAGCATAGAGGAGGATTTAAACAGGAACACGAGTTAAAAGTGACTTTTCTCTCTAATTTTTTACGGTTATCAGAGGAGTTTGACACGTTAGAGAAAAACCGTTGAAGTAAACAGTCGTAAATGGCGACACCAAGAGAAAGTATAAGAGGTGCCAATACGATTCTGGCACATTGTTTCACTGATTATTGATCTTGCGTGTAAACCCTTCAAAGGACCGGTGATATCTAGATCTTAACTCAAAGTCGTTTACCGTCGTTTCATTCGATCTCAACCGAAATTAACAAACACGTGCAACAAAATATCATTTCAACCGATACTGAAATAATACATGATATCTGAAGAAAACATTCTATATCCTGGATAATCCGTCCAACCATTAGGAACATCAACAAAGGTCTTCAGCTGCTTGAAAATACCGCTGACTAGCATGCATGTTGCTATGTTGATCGCTTTGCAAGTTGTGAGAATATCGTCCCTCCGTTCCACATCTCGTTAACTCTTCGAAAGCCAGTGCTTAGGAGTTTTAGTAAGTTGAAGGGCTGAAAAATGAACTGAGTAGAGTTCACTTCTAGGTTCGGCTATGTAAATCTATATCATATTTAAAGGGAACAACTCGAACAACTTGTCAATTGTTGAACTTTCAATGGGGCCAAATCTCTGTGAATCACAAAGAATCATGGGAGCTAAGCCTCAGGAAAAGAAATTGTGTATTTGATTTTTGTTGACCTTTCACACTTTTTAAGATCAAAATGACAGCTCAGCATCTCCAAATTTTATTCTGTAATAAGGCCATTATATGTTTTATGCTTATCCACCAGACTAGCACAGGGGGAATCTCACTCTATGCAAAATTACGCTGTTACTTCAAGCTCACCACAAACGATTAATTCAACTCAAACAGTGTCTAGCATCTAATTTCTCCTTACAGGGTCCTGAGACAGAAATTAAGAACATGAGCATAAAGTAACTGATCACCAACTTAAGAAACTCTTGACTTTTAAAATAATTATTTATGTAATTATTTATGTCCATTCCTTAGGAAATGCACAGAGAACAGTAAGGAGAAAATGCATTCTAATTTTAAACTGTGAGGAATTAAATTAGATGCTTCAGGGTGGTAATGTGCATAACATGTGCTGGACATTCGAATGAATTCCGACCTCAATGTTCTTTGGCCAGCGTTTCTTGATTGCAAAAATACGTGTAAATATCTATACTCTAAAGCTAATTTTCTCCTTATCTTCGAGCGCAAGACGAAATGAACGACTTACTGAGCGCGAATGCTCGATACAAACGCTCTTTGGAGTACTCACAAAGACGTATGACGTACTAGAGCAGGGGCGTAACCAGGAGTTTTCAAGAGGTATCCATAATTATTCGAATCCCTCCCACCTCCAACCCCCAAGTCCCAAATCCTTCTCAGGTGACTTGACTAAAGGCGAGGTTACATTGTGAGCCTAACTTTTTTACTGTATATGAAATGATGACTAAGTTGTAAAAATTTTTTGTCGTCTTCTTCGATTCATTGACTGCAGCACCTTAAAGACAATCTGATTATATTTAGAAAATATACATTAAAAAAAAAAACATACAAAAACAACCACGGTTAAATGAGTTGAGGAAAACTGCTTTTTTAAAACAATTATCTCTTCTATGCTTTTTTGTTGTTTTTCACTTTTGTGTTTTATTTTTTTACTTTCGACTGTTTTAAGTACGCACGTGCGTACCGTGCGTACAATTAGCTACGCCCCTGTAGAGAAACGACTCACTTTTTATAATTTAAGACTAAGGAGAGGCATTGCCTTCAATTTCAGAACAACAAAAGTTTTCTGCTAGAAGTTTACATTCCACCAATTTGTCACACAAGGCATTGTACAAAACTGTGTAAGTGGCTTGGAAGCCTTTTCTTTGTTTCCAAGCCAATAACATACGATAAGCCTTCCTTGCCAACTTCTTATTGTCTTCATCCAAGTTAGTTATTGCAGCGTCGTCGAATTCCAGACAGCTTCCCAATTCCTTCCATTTTTTTCCAAGTTTCAGAGACAGCTCTTCTAACTCGCGATCTGATGGTTTACCATCTTTAACCATATAGATATCTGAGAATAACAATTGAGGGAGAATTAAAAAATTAGGAAAGGGGTGCTTCAAGGCTTTGGCGAAAAGCGAGCAGTTGTAGCGAAAGGCGATTTCTCTTTTCGGTATCATTCAATACCGAATCGTTGGCCTTAAAGACTGTCACGCCTGGGAGAGGAGACATTTGCAGCAGCAGGGAAACCATTTTTCCAACCCATCAAGGAAAAACGCTGAGAAAGTTTTCCGGACTCATTATTTATTTCTGGCCTCGTACAAGCATCTTGAAAATGGAGGTCATTAACAACGTGTCCTAACTAGTCTCCAGTCGCTAATGCTGGAATAGGTGATAGTTGTTCAGGGTACACGGATGTTGGATTAGTGAGAGAGCCCAGTTTTAAATCGTTTCTTTTATAATCTTCGCATTATAACGAGGTGTAAAGGATGTCTAATAAACGTAATGCCAGTCTCTCTGTATAAACAAATTTTACCATATATAAACGTGTAACAGCAATATGCAAACTTGAAAAAATAGAATAAAAGGAAAATCCATCGCAACATTTTCAATCTCGGCACTACGTACATTGTTTCCTCTTCCCAGAAGCCGCAGCAGGGCTGCATGACAATGATTCTGCGTTTGAATACTTTACAATTGAATGTTTCACACTTTGGGCAGAAATACCTGCAGAACAATGGGGTTGATAAGATGGCTGGGTTGAGAACTAATGCAAGTTTTATAGTATTGATGGTTCGGAAACGATGATGTGGTGATCCTGGACTGTGATCATCCGGGTAATACCTAGCCTTCACAACTTAGAGTAGTAGGTTTTGTTGATTTCTCTTTTAAGTAACAATAAGCATTGACAAATTTGACGAAGGAGGCTATTGTAAGGAAAAATCTCGATCCAAGGTTTCATTTGAAAAGCAGTCGCAGGTTGCAAAGGATTTCTCACTAGTTACTCCATTAATTTAACGATATAGCCAAAGGAATAA
The DNA here is from genome assembly GCF_036669915.1 of Pocillopora verrucosa. Classification (NCBI taxonomy): domain Eukaryota; kingdom Metazoa; phylum Cnidaria; class Anthozoa; order Scleractinia; family Pocilloporidae; genus Pocillopora; species Pocillopora verrucosa. Next base: position 11,983,583 of record NC_089316.1, on the reverse strand, counting down.
TGTTTTGGAGAATTACACTTCTTTGTGTCTTTCCCGGGCTTTTTTGCGCTTTACTCGTTTGCAGTATCCAACTCCCTACAAGGACACACGCGCCGTAAACGTATGCATTGAGTTTACTGATACGTAACAGAGATAATAAGCCATCACTCTTGAGCGTGAGGCGGGCACGACCCGATTTATTAATACATGAGGTAAGGCAGGTTATTATGACTTTGCGTTGAAATACGTTGCTTCATCACTAAATACTACATTTTCAAATTCCACAGAGTCTGCATTTATAAGTTTGCACATTTTAGAACAATGATGACTGGTCTAATAAATTGTATTTATTCAAAAAACAACGAAACCAACAACAAAAAAACAACAACTTACCTCGAAGGGAGTCACTTCCTTCTTCATGATCAACGGTTACAGGAACCTAAAGGGAGGAAAATTCGCAATGTTACGGATGCACATGAAGTGAATAGAAATGAGGAAATAAAGAAAATTACTTAATAATAAGAAAAAGGAAAATTAAATAAGTAAAAAGGCATAGAAAGTGACTTCAAAGCAACTGAAAAATAAAAATAGTACACTTAATAAAAAAAAATCACAAGGTCCTATATGTTCATACGCTGCGTCCTGTCGACAGGACATTTCTTTACCTATTCGACATTCTTCAGTCTTTTGTTTCCAGTGATTCGTCCTCTATATGGCCCGTGCCGCCTTAAAATAACCTCATTATCTTACTCGGAAACCTTTAGATGGCGAATTTGTAAGACTGTTATCGACTCAGCAGTGCTTATTTAACCTCTCCCTTTCCAGATTACTACTGGTATTTAAAAAAAAACTTGATCAAAAGACCGGAAGGCCGGATCCTAGTGTGGCCGCTTTATTTTCCTAGGTATTTGCTGGATTTGTTTTGATATAATGAATACACCAAAGGTTATCCCAGTCATGTTAAATTTCATATTGAGCGTATAAGAAATATTAGCAAGCAATAATGTTTACAGGAAGGGTAAACACATTTATATCAGTGCATCGAGAACTCATGCTGTCAATTTAGTGTCTCTCGAAAATATACCATTCCTAGGAGTAAGAAGCCTAGAGAAGGAGAACTTGCTAAAATTGCTTCTTTTCAACATGGTAAGCGGTGAGGCAACAAGCAATGCAGTTTGGAAATAAAGTGAGATATTTTTATTGAGAATTTGAGTGTAGTTTTACTTCCCAAGAGCGGTCGTTATTATTCCCATACAAACTCATATTTTCGCCATGACTCTATTTTGGCATGATGATCATTTCACATGTGAAGCTTGGGCTGCCTTTCGTTACAGGGTTGTTAATCCTTTTAGTTCACTGTCATATACTATAGTAAGGTTGGCATCAGTAATATATTAACTCTGGGCTAAAAGTGCATTTAAGTAGCTAATTCACGAACCGTAAAATGTCACTTACTTGAGATGCCAATACCATGGTCACGTTGCACAAAAGTTCCTGACTTCGGTTGTTAAACTTCACTTTTGGAACACTCACACTTCCTAAGCAAACTTCACCACCTGTGTGATAAACTTCGTTCCCGCGGAATCTGTTGAAAATAAAATGAAATTTAAATGAGACAAACCCAACATACACTACACCAGCCGAGTCTTTGTGTAGAAAAGTACACGCTTACAATCGAAAATGACAGCATATTTGACGAGAGCCCTACTGAATCTTTGAAAACGAGCATTTGAAGACAATCACGCCGAAACAAAACCAAAATGTATACCTTCATGACCCTATTGATTGATAAGAAACCTAGAAAAGCCATAGCGAAAAATAATTAACTAACAATTGAACAATAAACAATTTTACAATGGAAGAAATAAATCATTTCTATGTAAAACTAGCATGACTGTATCTCGAAGTATTCAATTAAATCCTATGTACTTGATGGGGAAAAAATAAACTATACGATATTATACCTCACAAATTGTAAGGCGTTTTTCTCGTCTGTGCCTTGGGGTATGATTGCCTGAGAGAGAGACACCAAAATTTTCTCCTCTTCACAAACTGGTTTACGAGAGCTGCCTTCGCCTTTGTAGGGCACGACACACTCTGATATTCGCCGGTTCACATCATATTGCAGGCTTGGAGGATAGCAGAAAAGTTTGAGTCCAAAATGTCCGGGAACAGAGGTCTTACACAAGCAAGTAGAAAATTGGGCATACTGAGGCCTCGACCTACGGCGAATTTTTCTTACATAAGCATTGTAGTCTGAAGCAGATTTTAAACGCGATGTCCTCAACTTGACTGGACGGAATCTATGAAAAAGAAAAAAGAAAAAACCAAATACAGCTCAAGCACTCTAACGGAAATGATTATGGCCATTGCACAGTAACCTTGAGTCTACGTACTCGAGTGATCATTTTAATGATTAATTTATATTTAAATAAAATAAATAGATGCATTCATGACTGTATGCTGTAATACTGTTAAATTCCCTCTAAGTCCTGCGCACTATTTTTCAAATAAAGCCGACAAGAAATACTTACCTAGAGAGATGCTTGACTTTGAATTGCACTTTCCCATCGAGAAGAAGTGGCGGTTCATCCAGTCCATCTGTGATGTCTTTCCAGTCATGTGGTTCAACTAGTGACTCACAGTGTAATATCCTAAATTCACCAGGACATAACTCTGCCAACTCTTGTTTCCCTTTACAGAGGGTGAGAGGAATCCTAATTGTTACAGGCGCGATGAGAGTAACATTTTGAGTGCCTGAAATGTGCAGAACTGGACCGACAAGTCCTTCCTCTCCTTTTAACTTACTGCTTGGAAATTCTTGTACCTTGATTCAAAACCAAAAAATGTTATGTTGAACATGTTAAACTACTCCCAAAATAAAGTTCATTTACACCCTTTACATAATGAAAAGTGAATTTCAGGATGAAATTTAATTCTCCAATAATAGTATACAATGTAAATGCCCTCTTAAAGTTTGATGTAGCATTAATTTAAGCACTGTTATCGAAAAAACTATACATTGAACTTACTATAATATATCTGATTTGTCGAGGGCATTCCTTCAATAAACAATAGTGTATAAAGTTAACAGGATAACCCAATATCTGCAGCAGATATCGCAGTTATCATGTTGAGTTCAGCTTGTGCCTAGTTTCCAACGCCCTGAAAACTTAGAGAGAAGTGTCTTTTTTTATCAAACCTTATGTCTGGGTCATCTTCAGCTTTGGTAGATAAGTGAAACCTCGGTTTTGATAATGCAGGACTTCATGCTCAACTTGATCCACTAATTGCAGTAATTGCAAACCAATAAAAACTACATAACCAACTCTGTTCACAAGAATGATTTCAACTTGAAATTTATATTGTAGCGAAACAAAAACAAATGTTCCGTTGTGAGTTTTTAAGTGAGTTTTCCAAAATCTAATTATTGAAAAGGCGATTGCTAGGATTCATGAGTACATTAGGGGACAGCAAGTGACACAAATAATTCATAGTTACCAAAACTATTGATTAGAATATTACTTCATGTATGTATCCTCACACACATGTAGATACATGCACAGTTGTCTTGTATTTAGCTTAAAATTGTTAATTAATATCTCTCCATCAATATTACCACTAAGCTCATGGAGTGTATTGCAAGTAACTGAAGGTACAGGCTGTACTCCTATAGCACCTTTATGCTATCTCCTTGCTTTTGACAATCCCCTCACACCAATCTTATATGTTACTTTCAAAACTGAAAAAGGTTTTATTCATCCATGTATATAATTATATAGTTTAATGTACCTGGATTGTCACACAGAAATCTTGATTAACAGGAACACAACTCTGAGGAATTTGAACACTGACATCAGGAAAGTCAGGCACGATACAGGTCAATTCCGGACCTACTGCAGTACCTCTTGAAAAGGTGAAAGACTTAGGACGCCAGATTGCAGCAAATGAAGAAACTCCTGATTTTGAACAAACAGCTCGTGCAAATGGGAAAAGCCACCTGGGAACTGTTGAAGTTTCTGCATGAAAATAAAAATGTGGGTTGAAATTACGCCCTTTCAGCTGTGTCTTAAAGTCCTCAAACAATGAAGTTGCCCCCAACAGATATCATGAGAATAGTTACGCTTCAGAGAAGAAAGTTTGCAAGAACATGGTGATTGAGAAAAATTTATATCATAGTGACTAAAATGCATTGTATACTTCACGTAACATTTATGCAACAATACACGTAATAATACAAGCAGTACGTGTAATAACATTACACGTACTGCTTGGATGCAACTACAGGTAAAACGAAATTGCTGGGATCAATATCAGTATCTGAGTCATGGCACACCTACTCCTCCCCTAAGCCAACAACAGCCAACTGATAAGTTCAAGTTACAAGTTCGGATCAATTTTGGGTCAGGAGAGGGAGAGGTTGACAATTCCTCAGATACTGACATTGATGCCAGTGAAGAAGGGAGCCTGAGAGTATCATTCATTAAGTTATTCACACCTGCATTTAATAACAACATAACGTTACCTGATCCAAGCCAAGTATTCTCTGTCTTCAATTCCTTCCATTCATTGTTCTCTTGGTCAATCAGTTGTTTGATAACCACCTCATACCCCTCCAAATTTGGGGCACTTTGCAACAAAGCTATAGTAAAACTTAATCGTTCAACACTTTCTCTGTATTCCAGATCTGGTGGACTATCATGAGATAGTTCAATAACACTGCTTACCAATATCTCATCACTGGCAATGGGTGGGGAGAGGGTCCCGGGGTTCCACAATGAGCATGTACATGTAAATGGCACAGGTTGTTGGACAGCCCCACTATTAAGTTTGATAGAGGCGCCGGCTTCCCTTAGGTGCCATGTGTCTTCCTTACCTCCAAGTTTTCCTCTGAAATACACAGGAAAATTAATCATTCAGTATTTAAATATAATTTTTCCCAAGTGGAGTAAGCATGGCAAAGGCATTTAAAATGCGAGTCGCAAACTTGCAGTTTGAACGAGTCTTTCAAATAATTGGCAAATATAAGATACAAAAAATATTTTGAATTGGCCACTCCCAATAGTAAATTGAGATTCCTGCTCTGGTTTACTAAATTGCTAGATGAACATAATAAGAAATTCTGTAATATATGAACATCCTAAAGGTTGTTCCTCAAAAACCCAATTTACACAAAATTAAAAAATGGCTTTAACATTATTTAGCCAGCTGTGCTAAGAAATTTTTCCATCAATTTATTTTTCTTTGACTCAAATAGACTCAAATGAGAGTCATACATCAAAACATTTATTTAAATGATTCACTATCATTCCTTATAATGACTAAGTACCACTTCATTGATGGAAACACTGAAAATAAAAACAAAAAACAAGGGATAGGTAAACAACTGAGTTATTGCGAAAAACATACCTTTTGATCAAAGTCTTTTTATTTTCTTCATAGTCTACTGTAGCATGTTTTTCATCCGCCAATTTTTTTCTGACCGCCTTATTAAAATCGCGTAGCCCCTGAGAGGCATTGCCTTCAGTCTTATCGCAACAAAACTGTTCTGCTAGAAGTTTACAATTCACCAATTTGTGACACAAGGCATCGTTCAAAACTGTGTAAGTGGCTTTGCTGCCTTGTCCTTGTTTCCAATCTATTAACATGTTAAAAGCTTTATCTGCCAACTTCGGGTTGTCTTCATCATAGTTTCTTATTGCGGCTCGGCTGAATCCCAGGCGTCCTCCTAATGTCTTCCATTTTCCTGCAAGTTCCCAAGACAGATATTCCAACTCCTCATTTGACGGTTCCCCATGTTTAACCAAATAGATACCTGAGTATAACAACAGAGGGAGAATAAGAAATTAGAAAAGGGATGCTTCAAGGCTTTGACGAATAGCAAACAGTTGTGGCGAAAGGCGACTTTTTTTTTTTTTGGTATCATTCAATACCGAATCGTCAGCCCTTGAGATTGTCAAGCTTGAGCGAGGAGACATTTGCAGCGGCGGGGAAACCATTTTCCCAACCCATACATAAAAAAAAATAAAAACGCTTAGGAAGTTTTCCAGACTCGTTATCTATTTCTGACCTCTTATTTCGCGTATGGCCCGACAAGCATCTTGAAAATGGAGGTCATTAACGTCTCTTAGCTATAGGCTCCAGCCGTTAATGCTGGAATAGGTTAATGTAGTTCGAGATACACAGGTGTTGGATTAATGATAGAGTCCACTTTTAATTCATTATTTTTTATTCTCTTATATAAGTGGGTAAGGAGGATGTCTAAGATATATAATGCCAGTCTTTCTGCATAAACAAATTTTACCATGCATAAACGCGTAACAACAACATACAAACTTGAATAAAATACAATTAAAAAGGAAAATCCATCGCGACATTTTTAATCTCGGTACTACCTGCAGATTGGAGTATCCTCTTCCTAGGAGCTGCAACAGGGCTGCATGGCGATGATTCTGAATTTGGACGCTTTACAATTGAATGTTTCACACTTTGGGAGGAAATACCTGCAGAATAATGGGGTTAATGAGATGGCTGGCTTGAGAACTAATGCAATTTTTATGGCGCTGATGGTTCGGAAACGTTGATGTGGTGATCCTGGACTGTGATCATTCGGGTATGATCTAGCGTTCACAAATTAAAGTGGTAAGTTTTGTCGATTTCTCTTATAAGTAAGAATGAGCATTGACAAATTTGACGAAGGGGACCGTTAGATGGAAAAATATTCGATTCAAGATTTCATTTGCAAAGCAATAGCGGGTGCAAACGATTCATCACTGTCAGAGTTACTCCATCATTTTGTGTATTTCCCAAGCCGTTTTGTGCTTTATTCGTTTTCAGCATCAAATTCCCTGCAAGGAGGGACGCACGCACCGTAGTCTGCATTGAGTTTACTGATACATAACAGAGACAATAAGCCATCACTGTTGAGCATGAGGGGGCACGGCCTGATTTATTAACACATGAAGTAAGGCAGGTTATTATGACTTTCCCTTGAGAACACATGCTTTGTCACTAAAAGCTACATTTTAAAAACCCATAGAGCCTAGATTTCTGAATTTACATATTTTAGAACAAGATGACTGGTGTTAAGTAGTTGTATTTATTCGAACAACATATTTTAGAACAAGATGACTAGTCCAGTAAATTGTATTTATTCGAGCAACAACAAAACCTGCAACAAAAACAACAACTTACCACTTCCTTCTTCAAATTCAGAGGTGACAGGAATAGAAACCTAAATGGAGGAGGAAAATTTGCAATATTACGGGTGCGTATGAGGTGAATAGAAATGAGGAAATAAAGAAATTTACTAATTAATAAGAAAAAGGAAAAATAATTAAGAAAAAAGGCAGAGGCATAGAAAGGGACTTTAAAGCAACTGAAAAGTAAACTAATCACAAAATCAAAATCAAAAATTTGCAAGGTCCTGCATGTTCATGTACTGTTTTCTGTGGCAGGACATTTCTTTACCTATTCGACGTTCCTCAAGGTTTTGTTTCTAGTGATTCGTCCTTAATAAGTTTCGTGCCGCCTTAAATGACCTCATTATCTTACTCGGAAACTAGCTTTACTACTCCTAGGAGAAAGAAACCTAAAAATGGAGAACTTGCTAAAATGGCTTCTTTTCATCTTAGTAAGCGGTCTGACCACAGGCAATGTACTTTGGAAGTAAGGTGAGATATTTTTATTGAGAATTTGACTGTATTTTTACTTCCTAAGAGCGGTCGTAATTATTCCAATATAAACTAAAATTTACGCCATGACTCTTATTTCGCAAGATGATCATCTTACAACTAGAGCTTGGGCTGCCTGTGGTTAAAACATTGCTAATCCTTTTAATTAATTGTCATCTACTGTAGACGCCTACTTGAGACCCTAATACCATGATAATGTTGCACAAAAGTTGCTGATTTTGGTCGCAAAACTTCACTCCTGGAACACTCTCACTTCCTAAGCAAACTTCACCACCTGTGTAATAAACTTTGTTCTCGTGGAATCTGTTAAAAATGAAATGAATTTAAATGAGGCAAACCTAACGTACACCAGCCGAGTCTTCGTCTAGAAAAGCACACGTTCTGAAATCTTTTCTTACAACCGAAAATGACAGCACATTTAACGAGAGCCCTACTGAATATTTAAAAGCGAGCATTTGAAGGAAATAAAGCCGAAAAAAAACCAACATGTATATCTCCATGGCCCTATTGATTGATAAGAAACCTAGAAAAGCCGTGGCGAAAAATGGTTCACTGACAGTTGAACAATGTACAATTTTACAATGGAAGGAATAAATCATTTCTATGTAAAACTAGCATGACGTAACCTAGAAGTATTCAAGTAAATCATACGTACTTGATGGGCCAGAAATAAGTTGTATTATATTATACCTCACAAACTGCAGGGCATTTTTCTGGTCTGTGTCCTGGGGTATGATAGCCTCGGAAAGAGACACCAAAATTTTCTCCTCTCCACAAACTGGTTTACAAGAGCAGCCTTCGTCTTTGTAGAGTACGACACATTCCGATATTTTTCGTATTACATCATAATACAGTCTTTGAGGATAGCAAAAAAGTTTGAGTTTAAAATGTCCACGAACACCGGTCTCACACAAGCACGTAAAAAATCGGGCATGCTGAGGCCTAGACCTATTGCAATGTTTTCCTACAAACTCACTGAAGCCCGAAGTAGATTGTAAAAGTGATCTCATCAACTTGATTGGACGGAATCTATCGAAAAAGAAAAGGAAAAATCAAACACAGCTCAAGCAATCCAATGGAAACGATTATCAGCTATTGAACAGTAATCTTGAGTATATACGTACTCGAGTGGTCATTTCAATTATTGAATCTATAGTTAACTAAAAGAAATCCATGTATGTATGACTGTACACTAAAATACGTTTGAATTTCCTCTACGTCATACGTATTATTTTTCAAATAAAGCCAAAGAGAAATACTTACCCAGAGAAATGCCTAACTTTAAATTGCACTTTCCCATCTACAAGACGTGGCGGTTCATCTAATTTATCTGTAATGTCTTTCCAGTCATGTGCTTCACATTGTAATATCCTCAGTTCACTGGGACGTAACTCTGCCAACTCTTGTTTTTCTTTACTGAAGGTGAGAGGAATCCTTATTGTTACAGGCGCGATGAGACTAACATTTTGAGAGCCTGAAATGTATATAACTGGACCGACAAGTCCTCCCTCTCCTTTTAGCTCACTGCTCGGGAATTCTTGTACCTGGATTTAAAAGCAAAACAAGTTGTTGGGCATGTTAAACCACTCCTAGCGTAAAGATAATTTGCTTTACATTGTGGAAAGTGAATTTCAGGATGAAATTTTGAAATTATCTAAAATTATAGTACACAATGTAAATGTCCTTTCAAAGTTTTATGTAGTAATATAAGCATTATTATGAAAAAATGTGTACACTGGACTTAATATAAAAAGTCTGATTCATTAAGAGCACTCAATCAATATACAGTAAAGAGTAAAGTTCACATATAACCCAATATCTACCGCAGTTATTGCAGTTATCATGTCGAGTTCAACCTCTGCCTAGTTTCCAAGCCCTGACTGTCTGTGAAGTATTCTTAAACTTTTGCAAATTTAAAGAGATGTCTTCTTTCGTAATTTGTTAAAAAGATGTATAATAAAACAATAATTTCATTTGGTTTTTGCATGATGTCATAACTCACCAAATCTTATTTCTGTGTTGTCTTCGGCTTACGCAGATAACTCAGACCTTGGTTTTGCTAATTCATCATGATATCATGCATAACTTCATCCACTAATTGCATTAATTGCAAACCAATACAAACCAATTTACCTGACAGGAATGATTTCAATTTGACATTTATATCGAAGCAAAAGTCTGTTTGTTGCTTAGAACGAGTTTTCCAAAACCTAGTTTTAAAAAGGGAATGCCCAGGATCCATGAGTATACATGGGGACAGTAGTACCACAAATAATTCGAAGTTACCAAAACTGCTGATTAGAACTTTGTCACATGTATCTTCACACACATGCAAGCACAAGCTCAACTGTCCTCTATTTTAGCTTAAAGTTGTTAATTAATATCTCTTTTTCCATGAATATTGCTACCAAGTTCATAGAGTGTATGGCAAATAACTGAGGGTACAGGTTATACTATTGCAACACCTTTGTTTTATCTCCTTGCTTTTGACAATCCCCTCACGCCAATCCTATGACTTTCAAAACTGTAAAATGAAAAAATTGCAGGACTCATGCATGTATATAATTTTATAGTTCCATGCACCTTGATTGTCACACAGAAATCTTGATAAACAGGAACACAACTCTGAGGAATTTGGACACTGACATCAGGAAGGTCAGGCACAATACAGGTCAATTCCGGGCCTCCTGCAGTACCTCTTGAAAAGGTGAAAGACTTAGGACGCCAGACTGCAGCAAATGAAGAAACTGCTGATTTTGTACAAACAGCTTGTGCAAATGGGAAAAGCCACTTGGGAACTGTTGAAGTTTCTGCATATAAAAATAAATGATTGGAAATGCATCCTTCAGCTGTGTTTTGAAGTCTTCAAACAATAAAGTTACCCCCAACAGATGTCATTATGATATTTATGCTTCAAAGAATAAAGTTTGCAACAACATGGTTATTGAGGAAAATTTATATTATAGTGATTAAAATGCATTGGAGACTTCATGTAACATTTGTGCAATAATTACACGTACTGCTTGGATACACCTAAAGGGTAAACGAAAAAAAAAGTTCTAAAGTTGGATTTGAAATGCCTATGAAGAAGCAAGAAGTCTACTTTGACATTATGAGTGCAGCAGGTCATACATTGCAGGGATAGATGTCCGCATCTAAGTCATTGCACACCGACTCCTTCTCCCTTAAGTCAACTGATAAGTCCGGGTTACAAGTTGGGTTTAATTTTGGGTTAGGAGAGGGGGAGCTGCACATTTCTCAAATGCTGACATTGATGCCAGTGAAAAAGGGAGCCTAGGAATATCATGATCATTCATTAAGTTATTCACACCTGTATTTAATAAAAACATAACGTTACCTGATCCATGCCAAGTATTCTGTGTCTTTAATTCCTTCCATTCATTGTTCTCTTGGTCAGTCAGTTGCTTGATAACCACCTCATACCCCTCCAAATATGGGGCACTGTGCATCAAAGATACAGTAAAGCTTATTCCTTCAAAACTTTTCTTGCAATCCAGATCTGGTGGGCCATCATGAGATATTTCAATAACACTGCTAACCAATATCTCATCACTGGCAGTGGAGGGGGAGAGGGTCCTGGGGTTCCTCAATAAGCATCTACATGTAAATGGCACAGGTTGTTGTACAGCTCCACTGCAAAGTTTGATAGAGGCACCAGCTTCCCTCAGGTGCCATGAGTCTTCCTTACCTCCGATTTTTCCTCTGAAATACAAAGGAAATTAATTATCCAGTATTTTAAGATATTTTTCCCAAGTGGAGTAAGCAATGACAAAGGTATTTAAAATGCAAGTGGCAAACTGGAAGTTTGAAAAACTCATTTAGATAGTGACACTTAATTTCAAAACTAGATCTAATAAATGTTATTTTTCTTTATTTTTCTTTTCTTTTCCATTAATTTGCTTTTCCTTGACTCAAATAGCCTCAAGTTATAATCATAAATCAAAACACTTATTTAAATGATTCACTATCATTTTTGATAATAATTAAGTACCCCTTTTATTGATGGAAACACTGAAAAAAAATGTTGAATACCTGTAGAACATGGTAATTGAACTGGGTGGAGTAAACTTTGTTCTGAAATCATACGCGTGACATCTGAATCAAAGGATTGTGCAGCAGCATTACACTTGAAATCACCAGTATGATTTCAGACCAAAAGTGCATGGCAAAAGTTCAATTACCACTTCATTACATTTATTTTAAATTTGCAAAATTCAGTTGCTGAATGAATAAAGATTTTTTTAAAGCCGGTACAAATACATGTATGTTATTTATCCAGTACTGAGCTGGTGTGTAAAATGTTATAAAAGTTGTCTTTCTTTTTTTCTGCAATTTGATTGATTTCCTAAAACAATCGGTTAAATCTAATTTGTTGCTGTACTTTCGTGGAGCTTTCTCATTAGCTGGGAAATCGATGCACTTTAGAGCAAAAAATAGTGCATTTTATCAATAAATCGTGGCAATGAGAACCAATCAGATTGCAAGGATCACCAGTGATTTGAGCATGAATGTAATAAATTTTTAATAGCATTACAGTTATTAAGCATGAACTTTATTAACTAAAGATTAAAAAGAATATAAAATAAAAGAAAGTAACTGTCATTTATAAAGAGGTCCGGAGGGTTGTTCTTTAGTCAGAGCACTTTGTCAAAAGTTGCCATTAGTTAACACCTCCTAGCAACTCCAACCCTGCACTTTACAATGGTCTGTGCATCCATGAGAAAAAAAAACATGGGAAAGGCAAAAAACTGAGTCATTGCAGAAAAACCCATACCTTTTGATCAAAGTCTTTTCATTGTCTTCAGTGTCTACTGTTGCATCTTCTATATCTGCCAAATCTTTCCTGTCGGTGTAATAAGGTACCTCATCCTCCTCTTTGGCTGGGGAAATTATTATTTTGAGGTGTTTGGTTTCAGTATACAATATAACGGACATTTACTACCACTTAATTCCCAATATCTGTTCAACCAAAATTGTTCAACATGGGGTCTTTCCGCACTAACAAAAAAAGTTGTTTATTTAAAACGATTTTTTCGTCATCACTAAATTTTGACAAATTTTGGCCAAGGCCGACAAATCGTGAAACACATTGCCGACAAATTTGTCCCAAGTAAAATCTGGACAAAATTAATTAAATAAGCAAGACCGTGATAAACTTGTCGATTAATTATCGCAAAAGCTACGAACAGCGTGTAGCTGAACTGAAATCAGGTTACTACAGAGGCAAAAATTCTCTTTTGTCGCAAAACTCTGGGATTCTAAAATTTTAAAACAGCTTTGAAAAATCCTAGAAATTGGAGGTGGAATCCTTTGGCAGACTAGGTCGAGCAGTAAGAGAATTTTCAACTTTGAAATTTATAATGTAGATGTAACACTCAAACAAACTTTTGTCCTTTGATTTTGCCAGGAAAATTTTAGGCTGGAGTCATGAAAATCGCGAAAGCTCGGATATGCATTGATTAAGAGTATAACATAAGATTACCGTATGACTCTCCTTCTCCAGCCATGTCCCCCACTTCTTTTGCAATTTGTAGATGACGCTCACGGTACTCGATTGCCTTAGGAAAGTTGCCTAAGCTATGAAAGGCATTGCCAAGACTTCCATAAGCCCGTCTCTCTCCAGCTTTATCCCCCACTTCTTTTGCTTTTTGTAGATGACGCTCGTGGTAACTGAGAGCCTTATGAAAATCGCCTAAGCTATGATAGGCATTGCCAAGATTTCCATAAGCCCGTCCTTCTCCAGCTTTGTCTCCCACTTCTTTTGCAATTTGTAGATGACGCTCGTGGTAACTGATAGCCTTATGAAAATCGCCTAACTTCCGATAGGCATTGCCAAGATTTCCATAAGCTCCTCCTTCTCCAGCTTTGTGTCCCACTTCTTTTGCAATTTGTAGATGACGCTCGTGGTAACTGATAGCCTTATGAAAATCGCCTAAGCTATGATAGGCATTGCCAAGATTTCCATAAGCCCGTCCTTCTCCAGCTTTGTGTCCCACTTCTTTTGCAATTTGTAGACGACGCTCGTGGTAACTGATAGCCTTATGAAAATCGCCTAAGCTATGATAGGCATTGCCAAGATTTCCATAAGCCCGTCTCTCTCCAGCTTTATCCCCCACTTCTTTTGCTTTTTGTAGATGACGCTCGTGGTAACTGATAGCCTTATGAAAATCGCCTAAGCTATGATAGGCATTGCCAAGATTTCCATAAGCCCCTCCTTCTCCAGCTTTGTCTCCCACTTCTTTTGCAATTTGTAGATGACGCTCGTGGTAACTGATAGCCTTATGAAAATCGCCTAACTTCCGATAGGCATTGCCAAGATTTCCATAAGCTCCTCCTTCTCCAGCTTTGTGTCCCACTTCTTTTGCAATTTGTAGATGACGCTCGTGGTAACTGATAGCCTTATGAAAATCGCCTAAGCTATCATAGGCATTGCCAAGATTTCCATAAGCCCGTCCTTCTCCAGCTTTGTCTCCCACTTCTTTTGCAATTTGTAGATGACGCTCGTGGTAACTGATAGCCTTATGAAAATCGCCTAAGCTATCATAGGCATTGCCAAGATTTCCATAAGCCCCTCCTTCTCCAGCTTTGTCTCCCACTTCTTTTGCAATTTGTAGATGACGCTCGTGGTAACTGATAGCCTTATGAAAATCGCCTAAGCTATGATAGGCATTGCCAAGATTTCCATAAGCCTGTCCTTCTCCAGCTTTGTCTCCCACTTCTTTTGCAATTTGTAGATGACGCTCGTGGTAACTGATAGCCTTATGAAAATCGCCTAAGCTATGATAGGCATTGCCAAGATTTCCATAAGCCCGTCCTTCTCCAGCTTTGTCTCCCACTTCTTTTGCAATTTGTAGATCACGCTCGTGGTAACTGATAGCCTTATGAAAATCGCCTAAGCTATCATAGGCATTGCCAAGATTTCCATAAGCCCGTCCTTCTCCAGCTTTGTCTCCCACTTCTTTTGCAATTTGTAGATGACGCTCGTGGTAACTGATAGCCTTATGAAAATCGCCTAAGCTATCATAGGCATTGCCAAGATTTCCATAAGCCCGTCCTTCTCCAGCTTTGTCTCCCACTTCTTTTGCAATTTGTAGATGACGCTCGTGGTAACTGATAGCCTTATGAAAATCGCCTAAGCTATCATAGGCATTGCCAAGATTTCCATAAGCCCGTCCTTCTCCAGCTTTGTCTCCCACTTCTTTTGCAATTTGTAGATCACGCTCGTGGTAACTGATAGCCTTATGAAAATCGCCTAAGCTATCATAGGCATTGCCAAGATTTCCATAAGCCCGTCCTTCTCCAGCTTTGTCTCCCACTTCTTTTGCAATTTGTAGATGACGCTCGTGGTAACTGATAGCCTTATGAAAATCGCCTAAGCTATGATAGGCATTGCCAAGATTTCCATAAGCCTGTCCTTCTCCAGCTTTGTCTCCCACTTCTTTTGCAATTTGTAGATGACGCTCGTGGTAACTGATAGCCTTATGAAAATCGCCTAAGCTATCATAGGCATTGCCAAGATTTCCATAAGCCCGTCCTTCTCCAGCTTTGTCTCCCACTTCTTTTGCAATTTGTAGATGACGCTCGTGGTAACTGATAGCCTTATGAAAATCGCCTAAGCTATCATAGGCATTGCCAAGATTTCCATAAGCCCGTCCTTCTCCAGCTTTGTGTCCCACTTCTTTTGCAATTTGTAGATGACGCTCGTGGTAACTGATAGCCTTATGAAAATCGCCTAAGCTATGATAGGCATTGCCAAGATTTCCATAAGCCCGTCCTTCTCCAGCTTTGTGTCCCACTTCTTTTGCAATCTGTAGACGACGCTCGTGGTAACTGATAGCCTTATAAAAATCGCCTAAGCTATGATAGGCATTGCCAAGATTTCCATAAGCCCGTCCTTCTATAGCTTTGTCTCCCACTTCTTTTGCAATTTGTAGATGACGCTCGTGGTAACTGATAGCCTTATGAAAATCGCCTAACTTCCGATAGGCATTGCCAAGATTTCCATAAGCCCGTCCTTCTTCAGCTTTGTCTCCCACTTGTTTTGCAACTTGTAGATGACGCTCATGGTTCTCGACTGCCTTATGATAATCGCTTGAATTTTGATGGACAATGCCAAGATTTCTGTAAGTCTCTTCCCTTCCAGCTTTGTCGTTGGGTTTCAACTTTTGTGTATTTTGCAAATTTTCGCCTACCCTCCAATATGAAAAAGGAAAAAATGGCGTTCGTGAGAAGAAAAGAGAAATAATCTAGCAATCATAAATACACAAAAAGTTCTTTTCTTCATAGAGATTCTCTTTTGCATTTAGCTTTCCACTTTTTTTTCTTATTCAAATATCCGTACAATTGAATGTAAATAATATTTTTATTTAACAAATGGCCAAATCGATTGGAAACTAACGAAATGTAGATGTTGCTCGATGGATTACACTAAGTTTGACCTTGGATGAATTTTATTGCAAATGCTCTTCCGGTCCTTGCCCACAGTTTATTACTAAACTATGGAAAAAAATAGATAATCGTTTCGGGATATCCTTTTCTCCATTTGTTTGAGGCTGGTTTTCACTAATGACGGAGTCGAAGTGGTAAGAGCACTTCTTTTCGCGTGAAAACTGAATATCGGAGTCGACCAGCCTTTGGGTGATGCCTTATCATCGGCCGTTAAGCTTTCTACATAGGAGATTGATATTGAAGTGAAACAATTTATTAAAAAATCACCCGTCGCAGTTTGAGGATAAGTGTTAACAAATGTTTTGTTCCCCCCTCCTTCTACATTCCTAGAAGCACCATAACCTAAACATAGCCACTGCTGGTAGAGAAGAGAAGGGAGAAGGCAACAAGGTTCTTCTAAATGTTTTAGCATGCCTTTGGCAAAAGTGCTTCACATCGCTGATGATTGGAAACAATTAAAAAGTCCCATTTATTGAGCATGACATGAAGAAACTACAGTGGGAAGCCATTGCCTAGGTTCTGCTATATGGTTACCTATGGGCCAATTACTGCCTAGTAAATTTGTTAGATCTTTTTGTGGCCTTGTATCTTTATGGGGATGAAGTGATCACTTCAGAGACGTTGATATGAAGACTTAGCCAATTTGTAACTACAGAAGATAGAGAGGCATTGGACAAGTGCCTTGGCGATGATTTTAAACCTAATGATGAAGATGTCTTGGAATTTTTACATTATTCAAGTGTTTTAACCCTTTGCATCCTAACATCAGCATACTTTTTTTCCGTACTGTTCTCTATGCATATCCTATGGTGCTGACAAAGAGAATTTGTTTAACAACCAAGAGCCTCTTTAGTTCGTTATCATTTCCTTATTCTCATGATCTTAATGTTTGTTTTAGAGGGGATTCTGATAGGAGAAAATGGTCACTAATCACTCTTAGAGATCAACTGGTGGAGTCCAATTCTCAAGATATTATGCTCTAAGGGAAACTTTCAGTCCCTCGAGACTAAAGCAAGCCGCCAAATTAATTAACAAGTTATTCAGAGCTGAAGAACCAACTGAAGCAGAACTGACATCCTTTGAACAACTGAAACGGTTTATAGAGTCACTGAATTGCAAATCTTTACCCATATTTCTCTGGATCTGTACTGGTAGTGATGTGATCACTGTACGTACACAACATAGATGTGCACTTTGCTATCCTTGAAGAGTAGCATTGACGTCCTTTTGCCAGAACATGTAGACCATTGCTAGAACTTCCATCTACATATGAATCATACCCAGCACTGCTTGAGGAGTTCACTAATGTAATGAAAGAGGAGCAAGCCTGTTTTGTGGTATTGTTGAGTATGGAAGATGTGAACAATTTGAAATGATCACTCAGAATGCTTTGAAATGAATACTTTGAAATTTTCTTCTTAGTTTTTAAAATTTTTATGTTCTGCATAACATTTTCACATTACTGGTATAAGGATTTTTTTTAAACACAGAATACAAGTTACTGTTGATGGCATTTTCTAAACTTTCCGAAAGAATAAAGAATTAGGTCACAAATTTATATCTATTCAAATGTCATTACAGTTGTCACTGGCAGTTAGTTTGGTTACAAGTTAGAAAGCCTTTCGAGAGGGATGTAAAATATGCAAGTTTCATGACTACAAATTCTAAATTAAAATTTTATCAGCTTATCTCTAATATCACTAAGACTTTAAGTAGTAAGTGTAAGTGGTCATAACAACAAGATTTTAATTGTCAGCCCTTGGAATGCGAAAACTCGGGGTAAAAGGTGACATGTCGCTTTTACTACCATTACGTGTCTTCTAGGAGATCAATGCCTGAATTTTAAATTGCACGAAATACTACATTGATTTCAGTGGACTACTTACACCACCAAATAAATGCATCTACAAAAGTGAAAATGGTTCCATGATAAATCAGTGAAAATAACAGCATCCATCAAGATTACATCAAAATTCAGGAGTCATACTTGAAGTTATCATTAAGGGTCAATTATACTGGTGACAGCCGTTAAAAAATGTCATTAATTTCATTTTATACCTCCAGACAAATCGTGAAGCATGAAAATTTTCATCCTCTCTTAGTGTTCAGTGCAATTTTGAAACTATTGAAAAAAAATTATTACCATTTCATTATACAAGCTTCGAACGCAACAGCATAACTTCAGTCTTATTCACTGGTTGATCTTCACAATGTTTTATGTTGTAATTAACACAGCGTCTGCATTAAACTTTCCTATGTGAGGGAGGGATAACAATGATCATGTACAAGTACTTCCATTATCATCAAAGGAAATATCAAAATAATTTTGATTAGACGCTGATAAATGTTAAATTCAATATTGAAACTTTTAATGATCGTCACAATGTTCAGAAAGTGCTTAATTCCATTGTTTCCATCGTCAGAGAGGGGGTCAATCCTATTGTGTAATTACTGTAAGCTGACTGTGTGACCCTGGCACAAAAACATTGTTTTCTGTTTCAATATCAGTCATAATCACAGTCAATCATTATAATCAATTCCAAATGTCTGCCAATTTCTGCATTAGCCCCACATTTTAGACTGCCTGTAACATGAAAGTGCAGCGCTTGTTATCTGACCGCTTGCTATCTTTAAAAGAACCCATTTTAGCAAGTTATCCATTTGTAGGTTTGCAACATTAGAAAAGCCGTTCTTGTGTAGTAAACCTAGAAAACATAGTAAGCGGTCAGATAACAGGCGATGCACTGTGGAAGTAAAGTGAGGTATTGTTATTGAGAATTTGACTGTATTTTTTAATTCCCAACAGCGGTCGTAAATATTCCCATATAAACTCTTATAATTTCGCCATGACTGCTATTTCGCAAGATGATCATCTCACAGCTGGAACGTGGGCTGCCTATGGTTGGAGATTCCAAGGCATGTTCCTATACTTATCCAGTTTACACTAGTTGCTTGATCATTTCCTTTGCAATAATGTACGCCGGACTCCCTCCTGAACTTGCAGAGAATGCCAATGGAATTTTTTCCTTTGGACAAAGGCATGATACATTTAAAATATCTGACGTCTTTCTTAATAAGACGACTAAAGACAATTCTAACAGCTCAAACAGGTTTGAAGAGGAATTTTGAGACAGTGATAAGCATTGTTGTGTATTCCTAAAGCTTCCTGGCACAGATTTCTAATCCTACATGAACAATGCGTGATAAACGAAAGTCCCTTTCAATGGTGCTCTTTAGAGAATCAACAAACTTTGTAAAGTATTCTGCACTAAGTTGCTCCGCCATTTTGAGAGAAATATTCCGCTTACTAGCTGTTGCTCACCGGCTCAGAAAAAGTAATCGATAATCTCGCATAGTGATTTCTTTTTCTCACGCAACAATTTCTCATTCTCAACAGTTAATATTTAATTCTCAGTATATTGCTACATCAGTTTTTTTCTCGATTAAGGTTTTATCATTTTCGATGGGTAATTTAAAATATCGCATGACAGTTCTTCATTCTCATAAAGTAATGTCCATTTCTGATGTAGTGGTGAAGTAGGCTAATTTCAAATTGTTTTTACGACATAGTCTGGTAACTAATTATTAGCACCAAGCTGAGGCTAAGGGGCGCTTATTTTGAAAGCAAGATCGGAGTGACTGAAAGTCGAATATGAAGTTTTGTGCCATTTCTGTGTGCAAAAATAACTAAAAGGCCGAACCTCAACTTTTCCGAGTTTTCAGGCGAAGAGAGTCTAAGAAAGAAAGGAAGCGCCTTCTGTCGTCGCGCTGATAAGGAGTTCACGTCCATCAAGAACATGCATATATGCTCCGAACACTTTGAGACTAAAAAAGTCGTGAAGACACTTTCTGAAACTAAAAGGTTGACACACGGCACGGTTCCAACAATAGTTAATCAGCTTACAGTCCGTAGAAGTCCAAGTCAACGCGAAAAAAGGTCGAATGAGCGGAGAAAACGAAACGCTAACGAAGACAGCAAAGGAGTACTTCACGCCCAAATTATCCGTGTTTCTACTGAAGTTGCTCTGAATGATCATGGCCACGTCCTTTATAAAAACAAAGTTCATAGAGAAGAAGCTTTCAAAGGAAAGGACTATGAACTGGAAATAGCAGTATCCAGTCGGTTTATCTGTCCCAGCATCAGTTAAATCGTGGTACTTCAGATCCTCCAGATCCTCCACGTACCCCTCAATAAATAAGCAAAAACCCTCAGGACTTTTACACGACCGTAAACAGTCTTCATCGTAACCATCTTTTCCAACCAGATAATGGCAGCTATCGGGAATCCTGAAGTCTGAAATACCGGTGAAGTCATGAGTTCAAAAACTTCAGCGAAAATGGATGGGGAAGTAGTTTTTCTCCTGGCAACGTAATCAACTCGTCGCATTGCTCTGTTTTCTTTTCAAGTTCAGGAACTTTTATTTCAGCTGCGTTCTTGCAAAGCTCTAGCAGTTCTGCCCTTTTCCTACTCTTACCGTTTATAGAAATTTGAATACCCCTTTCCTTTAAGAATTTCCGTAGCTCAGGAACTTTCATATTTGTGAAGAAGGCATCATTCCCTGCCATGTTGAGACGACTCCTATTCCCCTCAGCCTCGACTTGATGCTAAAAATCAGACTTACTCGAAAAATAATTCGAAACTAGCCTATTAAAATCTCACACATCGATCACTGAAATTCGATAGGTAGTTTTGAACTCAACTCAATTTTGTCATGTTTGGCTTGCAACATTAAGGAAAGGTACGTTTTTTCTTGGGGGGTAGGGCCGGGGCCTCAGAGGGGAAGGTTATCAATAAAAGTGAGAACCTAAAGGGGAGGGTCATACCTTTCTGTAAGCAATTCAAGCTAAGGGACACACTTTTTCCAGAATTTTTAAACGAGATCTTTTGTGATGTGCTTTCCATTTTACTTATAGTTTAAGTTTTTCTTTTCACCTACTTTGATTTAATTTGGTGTTTTGTTATCGCTTCTATGTTACATTTCTACATTTATATGCCATGGCACATAGTTTTTCTCGGAGGACTCGTGTCCTTTTCCATCCGTATCGAGGCGTACTAGACTCAGGTATCGTTTCTTTAGCCTCTTGCTCCTGTTGACTATCCGCTGCCCGAGTTTCTACTAGATCCAACAATGCGCTCTAGCCGGTCACTGTCAGACTCTGAATTGGAGTCAAGAGGCTGGCTGAAAGTTGTTCTGACTGTCCTCCACAATAGAAGTCAAAATCTTACTGCCAATACGTGCCTTCACCACCTTCACTTTCTCATCTCTCTTTCCTCTAAATGCAATAAAGTTCAAGTTTACCTACTCTAAGGGATGGCGACTGGTTTCTGTGATAGAGATCTTCCTATTCAATGTCATTGTAGCCCTGTTTCTTTATTTCGGCACACTTCCTTTCATTATCTGTTCGCCGCTTATCTTTTCTCATTTCAATGTCAGTTAGATGCTCAATATAATCTGCATCAAGCTTTTCTGAGACAATGTACTTTTCAGAAAACTCTTTGATTGCCTTTTTATCCCCTGCTTTGAGCTTACCCTTTTGAAAGATCTGTTTTATTTGAGCTCAAGGCTGATAATCATCAGGTTTGCGGCCACTCGTAGATGTTTTCGTACGTGGTAGGAGGTGAAAGTCGGGAAGTTTGCTGTAATCGGGATTGGTTCGTGGAGTTCGTGTGCCTGGAGAAGGACTTACAAAGTCTCAAAGTTTATACTTCCATATTCAAACTTCAGCTATACAACGTTAATATCCCACAGTGAATGTTCGCAATTTCTTGTTTCACCTCACACACAGGTAATATCGAGATATATTTACATTCAAACATTTTGCGTTCACAAGCGAAACGTTCCGAGATAACTACGGCATGGAACAAACCACGAAGTAGTTAGGGGAGTGTCGCACTTTGGTCAGTCACCTTAAGGTGGGGGGTCAGGAATTTTTTTCTATTAAAAGGGCCAGGAAGAAACGTACCTTGATTCTTTAAGATCGATGAGAGCGACATTGCACCGAGCTTCATCTTCGCGCTGTAATTTCGGTATCACGGCCACTGAGCCGCGAGAACTCGGATTTACTCAGTCCGGCCGATCAACATTACAGAGAAGTACCGAGTCTTACAAATACCTTTGTATATTCTTGTGGTAATAGAGAAAGTTTGTTTCGCAAAATAAACTTCGTTTCGACCGGCTTAACCGTTGTAAATCAGAAAAAGTGAACCAAGAAGCTTAATTGTCCATAGGATTCAATTTGTGCTATATTTGAAGCCGACAAACATTGGTTTAAGCAGCTTCCATGAAGAAACTGAATATTTTAAGCTGAGTTTGACAAAACAGCTTTAAAACATGTTTAAGCCTTGTTTTGAATGGGGTATAACTCTGTCACTGGCTAATGATGCATCACTTTAAGCAAAACGAGGTGAAAGTATCTACCAAAAGATGGCAGACTGGCCCGCTATTTATTCCGGTGAGACTTTAATTAACAGCCGTCTAAAAGCTACGCAATATTTGCAGCATGATTAAGGTTCTTGTTTCTCCATCTTCACGTCGTTGTACTAATTTTACTTTCAAACAAAATTTAAGGCCATGATCGGTATTTAAAGTTAACTTTCAAATATGTAGCTCTACTCTAAGCATGAAAGACGTTATTGTGGAATAGTGTAATGTTCATATTCAGTGTTTTCAAACCTGAAGAGCTCTCTTGTTCACGATCTCGATCTGTCTCGCCTTGCGGAACCTCCATAGCTAAAAAAAGAACATAAAGGAAAATATTACTTATCTTCCCCAAGCGCTTCAGCGGTCAGTTCATTTTCCTAATTTATCAAGTTAAACAAGCCACAATGCAAAGGAAAAAATCGAAGGTTTCTTTGCACACCTTAATCTCAAAACAATCGTATGTTCAATTTAAAGAATTAAGCCGCGGCTCAATTTAAATAGACGTAAGTATAGTAAGACGCCTAAAGGTGATTCCGTTGGATTCCTGGGAGCTACTAAGTGTAGCATTGAAAGAAATTGTGCAGTTACAGTGTACCATTATTAGTCATTTAGATCAGCCGAAGAAACCACTGTAGAAAATTTTAGTGTTGAAGAAACTGTGACTGTTTTTGTATTTGAAAATAGCGAAGAGTCGCAGCTAAAAAACCTTTTCCTGAAACAAACTGCCCCTCCACCTCCTAATCACCTCGTGTTTCTCAGCGCCTGTTTCATCCCTTCTAAAAGCAACAGCTCGGTAAAAACAATTTCCATCTCCGCTGACAGACTTCTCTCCTTTGAGCCGTGATTTGTTTATCGAAAACGTCAATAAGTACGAAAACAGGCCGTATACACTTTAATACAAATGAAAGACTGTACTTAAGTTAAAGACTGTACCTAAGTTATTTCCTAGAGATTTGTAGTTAAGTTTGTGGTAAGAAAGAAATCGATTAAAACACCACAGCATGGCAAATAAATTCAACTGTCTCCTTTATCTAATCAAAGAATCATGGCCAACTCGTGCATGATGAAACATGGCTGTGAACTTGTAGATACAGGTCTTACTGCAAAGCAAGGTTGCTCTTATTTCAAAAGCCAAGGTTCCGGAATATCACGAAGAGATTCACAATTATGGTAACCATCCAACTCCGCAGAATAATTAACCTATATACAGCCGACAAAAACAGCAAAAAATAGTAACCTGCGTTTATCGAATTTACATTTGCAGAATTCGTTAAATTTAGCTGCTGGAATCCAAATCTTTCCTCGCCTGCACAATCCAAACTCCACCATTCTACAATCCTCAATATATCTTTGCATTGTAACGCAATGATCTTTGTTCACACGGTTTTCTCCAGCTTGTATCTGATAAGTTTTCTGCCTCGGAACGAAAATACCTCAGAACGTACTTAATATGACCGGTAGTTTTTTTGACTGAATGAAATTATAGATATGCGGAAATGATTTCCATAGGTTTTCTTTTGTCAGAAAATTATTTTCGTCCGCTTCTGATCAATCCAGCCGCCAATGTTTACATAAGATGAAAATCGATAAGATTTTACGTATTCCTATTGACTAGCTTTGCAATTTGTCCATGCAATGAAAAAGAAACACAGCTGGGTTTTCACCATGGTATGCCATACGCAT
Source organism: Pocillopora verrucosa (assembly GCF_036669915.1). NCBI lineage: Eukaryota > Metazoa > Cnidaria > Anthozoa > Scleractinia > Pocilloporidae > Pocillopora > Pocillopora verrucosa. The sequence continues at coordinate 11,959,336 of NC_089316.1, read as the reverse complement.
ACCACGGAAAAAGGGAAAATTCCTAGCTGCGAGAGACCGGGGCAGAGGGAATTTCCACCTTCAGAGGCCGAAAAAATCGATTTTGCTTTATTTCACTAAACTGAATTCAAATATTCAACATAACGTTTCCATAAAATAATTCCGAAATCTTTAAAAGCAACCGATTTATTTAAAAAAACGTATTTTAAAATGAAAGTTAATAATTAGGAAGGTGTCATAATCTCGGACCTGGACGCATCCCCTGGGCGAGTTCACGTTGAGGCTCGATTTTCGTTTAAATGTAATCCCATATCTTGTTTACCTCGGGCACTTTAAAAAAATCACTCGTAGAAGCTCTTTGCTTGTGGAAAAATCTTTGCTCACGGAAAAATCAAGAGCGGAAAAAAAGTCCTTAGTAAAAAAAAAATAAAAAAAAGGCCCGTAGAAGAAAGAAAGAGTACCATTCTGTAAAGAAAAGAAAAATATTCCTTTGTAAAAGAGACATGTTATGTCGGAGCTCAACGATGGCGTCCATATTTCGAACAAAGCAGTCGCCGTCCAACCAAACTTTGCCATACACAATGTTAAAAACGAGGTTTCCTTTTCTTTATTGAAGCCTGGATACAAAGACAACAACAATTGCCTCGAATCGTAATTTTAAAAGCTGTCTGTCGATTTGTTGTCTTGCTCCTCAGCACATTTTTTCGGCTTCTCCATGTTTGCCGCGGGCTTTTCTTTGCTTTGGCAACTTTGCTCCTTATTGTGTCGCCCTCCTCAACGCTCCACCGAGCGATCGAGAATCTTGATCCATCGTCATTGACGCCAGGAGGTGCAGTTGTCCCATTGTTTGCGGTTTCAGAAGGCGAGATGATCTCCTGGCGTGGGGAGATATTGTTTGCGAACCTCTATGAGCTAAAATCTCGAATTTGATTTTAGGAGGAATACGACAAATTTGAGCGAAATTATAGGGTACATAGATTTGTCTGATTTTCGTCAAATTTTAACCAAAACATTCCAGGAATAATGACAAAGGATGTGTGGGGAAATCGTGATATTTGAAATTTTGTCCTGTGGCGTCCATTTACGCAACACGCCTCACATATTTTTAGTTACTCCAATTTATGGATGATGATCATGTCTAAAAGTACACTCCGAGTGACCACGCGTGACCACGAGTGATTGTGACCACGAGTGACCAAGAATGACCACGAGTAAAAAAACGAAAACAGAATCAATCAATAAACTAAAAAAAAATAATTGATTAGCTAAGAAAAATATTCAAGTGAATTTTATGGGAAATATTAAAGGAAAAAGAACTATGGGGCTGACCGACATTCCGCAAAGGAAACTACTTTGCGGTACTGACGACTATCGACTCAAGTGATCAAGTTAATCCCCTGACACTTGATTTATGGGGAGTGTATCATATATCTGTACGTCTCACATGTTGCTGGTGAAGATGACGTTCTTGAGAGGCAAGTAATTGTTAAAGGTAAGCCAAATTTGCTGTTGTTGGTTTAAGAATGAATTTATAATCATTGAGAATTCTCTGAGATAATGCACTTATCAGCGGCCATCCCGGGGGTTGACCCCGGAGAACCCCCAGGCATTTGCACCAAGACATTCGCAAATTCCACCTACCCAAGGCCAATATTCTTCCACAAAAAGCTACCACTGTCCCTACCCCGGGAGCATAATTTGAAAGGAATTCCAAGTTTGTAAACGTAATTTTCTGCATAGTTTTTAATAAAAAGTTTAACAATAATATATATAGTTAGCAAAATATGAATAATTCAAACAGATGACAGTATAAATATTCAACACCTAATCATCAAAAGATTAGCATGGAAGAGATCATAGATTTCTAGCGCTATGTTAGGGAAGGATGACCAACAAAAGGGACAGATTTACGGGAGAATCGTAAGACACGCTTACCTTTTTCTCCGTCGCCATTTTGGAAGCCGTTCACCGTAATACCCAGTCCCCGCGGTCCGGATCTTTCATTTTTGAAGATAGCGGCGATGTTACAAATCCCTCGGGTCTTTCCCCGTGTATCTCGCATCGGAAGTGCAAAAGCGGTCCAATGCCCCCGTCCCGGGCCAAAAATTGGCGACAAAGGTCAGAAAATCCCGCGCTATTTCCCGTATGTCCCCGGGGTCACCCCCCGGGATGGCCGCTGATAAGTGCATAAGATGCATCATTCCTCTAACTTGGGACATGCTACATGATTATCGGCTGTAAATTTGAGCGGTGATTTGAGAAATTATCTTGTTCATCGATGCAAAATGTTGAGTAAATCAGGTTGAATAATTTGCGCGATACCCGGTAGCAAATGTGTGTAATGGTCATGCAAAATTAATTTAATTAATAGATCCTTAAACATTTTCAAAAGTCATTTATTACGGCAAAACGATACGATTGCGTTACTTCAGTCGACAGCTTAAAGGTCAAACTATGAATGAAGCGTTGACGACTAGACTTATTACTAGACTTATTACAGATTACAAGGAACAAATCACATTCGAACTTAACAGAAATTTAGATCTTGTTATGAGCTTTCAAAAAACGTACAATAAAATCACGTTTATTTCACTTTTATTCGCGGTTTTTAATGAATGAGGGCTACAGTTCTTTTTCCTTTAATACTTCACTTAAATTCCCTGAGATATTTTTCGAATTATTATTTTATTTTAGGTAAAATTAATAAATTTTACTAGTCACGCAATTAAACACCGGCAACACTCGATCGAGAGAGATGTGGATTTATATGTAGTCACAAAATGCTCAAAAAAAATACTGTAATTTACGATAGAAGCAAGCAAAATCATAGAGATCTGCAGATTATTCTGAAAGTTTTATTTAGCAGAAAGCATGAACAACGCGCTTGAATAATTCCTACGGAACGTACGGGTCACGCAACAGATGTTAGTTTGGCGGAGTTCTGCATGGAAATGTTCGATGGCGGTAAGTGACAACGACAACACTATTTAATGTTATTTTCGGGATAGCAGCACAGTTTTTTAAGTTTGATTGAGCTATTGATATTTGCTCCTCGAGTGAGAGGGGGGAGGGGCGGCCCAGAATTTCCTCGTCTGTGAAAGCCGAAGTTACAGCACCACTGGAACTTGGTGATAATGTCCAACCAACACGCACGCGTAGGACTTTAAAATCCCCTGAACCATGAGCAGTGATGGACGACAAACAATCAAGTTATAGACGAATGGATGTTTTGTGCCGTACAAAAATTCCTATATTGGCTGTATTTTCAGCAAATCTCCATAGTAATAAACGACAGAAAAAAACAGGGGCCTCAACGATTTTCTCATTAATTTTTTTTTCGCCTACATCGCATCTCAGTAAGGCGCTGAAATTCTCCATTCCTACGAAAACCATCTTGAAATGTTCTCTTCGCATTTTTTAGCTTTCTTTGATTCAAAGCCATCTCGTATAGAGAGCTAAAAAATGTAGGTTTATTTCTGTCAAGTGACCGCCTAGATCCATAATTGCGTGGACTGGTGTAGTTGAGAGAAGCTTGTCACAGTCGCAGATTTTAAACGGCATTGCAAACACAAAAAATACGGTAGTGCCTGGATATTTTTTTGACGGTTTTCCAGGAGAGGAAACTGATGGATTAATAAAGGGAAATTAAGATTAGTGTTGTAGCCTTTCCCCTGGCAAGGGAGAAGGGGAGATATTTGACCTCAAAGTTGTTAAATATTTGGATGAATCGGAAAAGGGAAGGTCTACGAACACAGGTCGTTTATTTGCCTCTGTTGATTGACCAAGCCGTCGAACAAATTGACTGATACTTGCGTTGGACATTTACTAGGAGGTAATAATTGTGTGCAAACCCTCAGATTAATTGGTTAAATACCATGGCAGGTGAAAGCTTCATACATGTACTATTTTGAAGCGATTTCCCTGATGCAAACCAAAGGAAAAACACTGGTGGGGGGGGGTTGGGGTAGGGTTTTCTATCTTCCCCCAAGAAAAAAACCAAAACAGAAAACCAATTTGTCTTTTTGAGTTTTTTTGGGGTTAGGATCCTTTAAACTGGCCAATTTCATTGAAAATCGGTGAGATGGTGTGTAGTCACGACTGTGCCTGGTGCATGTCGTGCGACACCGTCCAGCTCTTGTGTTTGGAATGGTGGTATAAACCCTGTTCCTGGCTAGTCGTATACATCATCTTTCAGGAGAATGAGGTGAAAATATCCACTAAAAGATAGCAGACTAGCCCGCAGTTTGTTTTTTTACTGGTTCGGCCTCTAATTAACAGCTCTGAAAGCACACGTAATATTTTCAGCACGCTTAAGTTTCATGTTTCTCCATCCTCATGTCGGTTGCTACATGGTCAATGGTCCATTATCAATATTTACAGTAAACTTGCAATAGTGGTAAGCTCTACTCTAAGCAGTTAAAAGAATTTATTGTAGACAATCTCTGAGTGAAAATGAAAATGAAACTTCATGAGTTGGATTTCAAATTAATAACATTATTCAAGAGAGCAGAAAGTGGGATGCCTTCTCGATTGCGGTGATTTGGAAGTTTTACCAGCATCGCTTCAGATTGTATTTACCCATTGCTATAACAGTAAACATGGTGTCTTTTTTACAAAGCCGAGTAACGTGTAAACTCTTCATTACCAGTCAATGTGACTGTACCTAAAGAGGGTGGAATGGGGTTAAACGGCGACTAGGCTGAAAAAGGGCGAAAAAATACTGCCGACTACCAACAAACCGAGTGAAAAAATTACCCGGACTACCGACAGAGAAAAAAAATTAACACCGCACTACCGACATGGGCCTAGACATTATCGACATTTGTTTTCAGAAAGTTAAGATCAGCAGAGAATGTTTGTTATTTTTTTTCTAGTTTACGAAATAACCCACATTTAAGTTAGCTATAGAATTTCCTGTCCATTTTCTTACTTTTTGGCCGGAATGAGCGTCGCGGATCATTTTACAGAACAAGTTTCCGGTACTACAAGCCCACGAAACCTCATACCACTGTAATAGCGGAACTTCGCAGAGCGTAGCCCCATTAAGTATACAAAGTAGTTAGTAGTTACCCACTCAAACCGAAAAAATTTGGACTTATTGACTGTACGGGTACCCGTTACAAGGCGCTACTTTTAACATGCGTGGTCAAACCGGGGTCTAGTACTAGCCGTGGCAGAGGCGTTTCTACCCTTGAGTACATGCGGGGAAAAGAAAAAAGATAATGCGAGGTCCGCTTTAAGCTTGGCTAAATAGCTAATGCATTATTTCAATCACGTTTGATTGTTCATTACGGTCCAGCCGTGTTAGCCATTGGTGGACCTGGAATCATAAAAAGTGGATAGCGAGTTTTTTTTTTCCGAAAAGGCGAAGAAGTCGCAATCGAACTCCACCGTAGCCTGGGTTCCGTGTCGACGAAGATAAACAGACAAAGGTATTCGAATTTAAAAAACATCTCACAGAATTTTGGGGATGAAAGGAAGCAAGGCTCTTCAGTTTGAAAACTTGGTGGTTTCTCGCTGACGCTCTTTCGCACTGACAAAATCGTCCACGGGGAAGGTGCGAGCAGCTTGCTATAGTAACAGATGGGCAGTGGTAACTAGAACTGCCAAACTTAATATCTGATGAAGGCAGCAGTGAGATCAACAGAGAGCTTGCTTCCTGAGTTCACGACACTCTTAGTTTGCTCTGAAATGGTTCACATGCAAGCATCCCACCCCCCCCCGAGCTCCTGAGCCCCCGAGGGGGCCGAATTTGTCCCGAGTGCGTCTCTTTCCAAACTGTTCTAACCAATAGTATAAGCGCTTCTGAAGTTTTCTTCTATCAACATTTCCGAGAAAACGAAAGCTAACGACCGCGCGCTCGAACTGGTTTATTCAACAGCTTGAACCCTTACTTTATCTTCAGACTCTATTAACCTCGATCTTCGTTTTGACCTATTTAATCAGAAATCACGTAGGACTTTATACACGATGATAGTTATACTGAAGCAGGTTGTTCGGGGCATCATCTGCAATCGAGGGGGGTTACTACAAACAAACGACTGTCATCAAAGTATCTTCTAAATTGCTGGCACCTAATCTTACCTGGAACACAGAGGTACCGGATTCAACCAATCTGTTCTTCAAATCTCATTTGGGAAAATTAATCCACAGCGAGAGTTCCTTTCCTTCGACAAGAGGTGTAAAACTAAATGATTTGTAGATTACTGGGTTTAAAAGAGCAACTTTTACCAAACAAGAAATTCGTATGGGATGAGAGTGTGAGAGACCGAATGACATTGCGATTCATCGCCTCGGTCTGGCTCCTAGACTTTGAAAAAAAGTATGTAATATCCTGACATTCGCACAATTAAAAAGATCACATGGACCGTTGACAACCAGAAATCAAATTCATAAGCTGTCACGCGACCACTTGTCAAGGGTCTTTGCCCGTTCACATTCCGACCCTATATTGATTCCAGTGGAGTAAATTTGATTCCTTGTGTTTAATCTTGGTTAAATCCGTTGTCAGTTCATGATTGTTCCCAAGATAAAGTTAAACCGAACAAATTTTCTCAAAAATAGAAACCTGTTTTGCGACTCTGAGTCAGGGGATACAGAGGGACAAGCGCAAGAACCGGGACGAGTTACAAGTTCCTGATCTCACTGCAAGGCTTTTTGCTCATTTTCCATCAACCACAGAGCATAAAGAAAATGACGGCTAACATCAGCCCTGCCCCCCCTTCCCACCCATTAAGAATAAATGGCGCATTTTGGGTAATTCCGCCCTATTTCTTGTTTTTAAGTTTCTTCACTACATGCGGGGACTGAGCTCACAGGTAGCCGCACGCTCGGCACAGGTTAGCCATCATAACTGTACAATATGATAACTATTGTTGGGCCGACGAGCGAACTATGAGGATGTCTGAGACTAAAACTGTTGCATAACTTAACCCAGAAATTTTAAATACTTTTGATACAAAGAACTTTCAGTTGCCTCTATATTGTTTGCTCGTTTGAATTTTGTAAGTTTCCTTAAAGCTGATTTACGGCCGCATAGGGAATTTTAAGGCCCTCCCTCTCTGCCTCTCATTCAAACTGCGAGCTAAATCAGCCGCCACCAACAGCCTTGAAAATTCGGAAAAGAAAAAGTTGTTGTCTTTGTTTTTGATCCAAAACGGAATCAAACTTTCAAGTTGAGAATGTACTATTCCACTCCTTTAAGACGTGTTCACCACCACACAAATATACCGAAAGCTAGCGATTATGAGCTCAGTGATTACACGACCTTCGTAAGAGTTTTAGGAAGAAGCTTTTTAAATGGAGGGGCCTATATCCGAGGGGGGTTTATTTATAAACGGAGGGCCTAACGTCCCGTGGGGGCTTGTGAAAGTACTAGAAAGAGTGAAAGAATCTGAACGCTGATCAAAATACGTTTTGCATTTAATTGGTTTTTAATTAAGCTTCAAAACCGTCGAAATAACTCAAACTCGTTTACTTACATTAAAACAGGATTTTTTCAAAAAACTAACCAACACGAACAAAACTCGTAAGATTTGAAAAACGCGGAAGTTTTCAGATTTCCCTCTCGAAGTTTCATCTTTTTCGCTCTCCTAGTATTTAATATTTTTCTTTTGTATTTTGTAATTTATTTTTTGTAAAGGTAGATGTGCGCATTTAACCTGAAAGGGGGGGGATGGAGGGCTTATAAATGGGGGTTGGGGATCGTAAGCAGCCCAGTTTTACAACAGAATTTATATCTATTGCCGTAGTTAATATACTAACAGAGTGTTAATGAAAAAGCTTGGGCTTCTGTGTGGTGTCTTACGGCTGTAACTACTGGGGTATTGTTTTACCTCCTTTCTTGTTACAAAAACCAACTGAGGTGAAATGAACCATGGCTATTTTTAGTTGATAGATACTCTTTCCAAAAGCTTGGAAAGAAAAGAGCTACAATTGGATATACCAAATCCTTATCAGCATCACACAGTGCAACTGCCATTGTGACATCTCAGGGACAGAGGATGTGGACACTGAGGTAGAACTTATTACAATTGTGGATTTCAGACATGATTAGAATACACAGGTTCAATAACAAGCCATCAAACTAAGTTAAAACTTTGACTTTTTTATGATCATAAGCCCAGTATTTTCGTTTTAATGACTGATCTTTGTGTGCTTCATGGGTTCAACACTGCCCAGCATTTAGCTTCTATTTCAGTTTTAAAATAGGTAGGATGGCTCACTATTTAAATAAAATGTAAAAAGGACACAACATACTCCGTATGATCCAAGTAATTCTCATATATTTCATATTAGCAGTAATCTTTTTAAGTTTCCAACAAGCCCAAATTCTCCCTTCTTAATACATTTTCATCCCAGACAAAAATGATTGGTTTCCCTGTGGTGTCTTTTGTCTCTGGACTTTGCTGGCAACAGGTGTGGTTGTTTCTCTCTTTTCAATTTTCCACAATTCAATTTTCTTTGCCTGCAACAAAAATACATCATCAACAAGAGGGAAACTTCAGAGAGATAAAAAATAAAATACATGATAAAAATAATTCATTGATAAGAATCCCTATTTAATTAACCATCTTGTCCCATAGAAAAAAAAAAAAAAAAAAGGCCAGGCACACCAAGTTTTCTACTGTTTAAACATTAACTTTCTCAGAACCTTTAACCCCAATAGTAACAAGCAACTAATTTCTATTTGCTTTTTTGGGTTAAAACAGACCATACAAAATGCATGTGAGGATTCTATAATATCATGCATTGTGCTTCTAAATTTCCTTTGCTGACAGTGTGTTCTTGCAGGAATTGGCACATGTGAGCACCGGGTGCAGATGGGGGAAATGTGTATAACAGCATAATTAACAGTAACATAAGCATCATCTTCCAAATATGATGAATTTTATTTCTTTTTTTCTATTGCTCAATTCTATGAATCTAGTTTAATCTCACATGTATTTGTAAGGAAATCCCATGAGCTCAAGTACATTTCTTAATTAAAAGGTATGAGTGATGTTTAGAAAGCTTTGGTAATTGCACAAGCTATGGGAGTGCTTTTGGAAACCTTTCACAACAAATTATGAGTAACCATAAATTATGAAATGCAAGACCTTTTGTTCTTTTTTATGTATGCAGATATGTTCTGAACAAAACCTCATACAAGTACTGCTTTTGTAATTAGAGATGTAGATAATTATATTGTGTGATTTGATAATTCATTAGAATGAAGAGGGTGATGGACACATCAAATTTTAAAGTTTTTTTCTTTAACAATGGAAAAGTTTAGTGCTGTTTAGTTATTTTCAAAAGCTTTCATTTCAAGCCAGTGTGTGGTATGGGAAAACCTGTAACTTAATAAGAAACTTATTAAGTTATTTTCAAATTCATACACAATGGACCAATCAAGAATGAAACATTTTGTTTCAGTATATAATGGTTATCATTAGATTATTTTGAAGGTAGTATTTGAATTTAAGTAAACAAAGTATATTACAGTCCTATGACTAAGTGACTTGCTGTATTCTCTTATCTCAAGTCCCTAATTTTTGCAAATGACTGTTGACTGTTGGGGAGAAAATAACAAAAAAGGACACCAACAATTTGACAATGAAAAGTTAAACCCCATTCCTCTCTTGCTGTAAGACAGTACCCACCACATGATAAAAGTATGAATCTGATTAATTCTGATTAAAGCTGACTAATTTGAGAGTATATATTAGAGTTTGAGAGAACATGTTTAAGTATGTAAGTACTCAAAATTACTTTTAAATTTTTTAATATCACGATTTTATACCTCTCAAATCAAACAATTTTTATTTGACCCTGATTTTCCCCTTTGCCTTCTGCTCAAGGAACTTTGAGAGTCTTGGAAAAAAAAAGAAAAAACATTGTTTCCCTTGAAGCTAGTCGTTACAAACCCAATATGTTCAAGTTCATTAACAAAGTTTGAACCTGAAACAAACTCTGGACAGGTATATGGCAAAGAATGTATTGTATTGAAAAACCAAGGCTTCCTTTTTCTATAACCTTCTCTCTGCTGAGAACTTAACCCTGTTCACTTGGCTTTACTAAACTATACTTGTTTGTCTAAGTATTTAATCACTTGGCTCACTTTTGCTGTAGTATTCACTCAGTACAACAGATGTGCGAGAGCTACTTTTATCACACGGAAAAGAATGCTTGATTTATCATGGGGTTTTATGCTAGTAAATTAGATATAAATTGGTTGTTGCTAGGTGATAATCAGAACAGAAGTCAAACAATTCCCACAATTAAATTGTGCTTTGTCTTTTGATAACAAGAATTATTCTATACATCTGTCACCGAGTTGAAGATATAGTACTGTCAAGCAACATGAAGTCTCTGCCATCCCTGACAGGACACTTTTGGGGCCCCCTTTGACTATCTTGAGCCTGGTCAGTCTACCAGAAAGAAAAAACTTGCTGCTAATGTCTTAAACAGGCTTTAAGACCTTTAAACTCCTTATCACAGGCATGTTTCATGTTGTCTTTCTGAAACATTAACAGCATCCATAAAGAAGGGCCTGAAAAAATCTAAAAAAAACCATTGAGGAGATAAAATATCTAAAACAATTTGACAAATTTTTGGTTGAGCATTAAAACGATCTCAAGCATATTCTCAGAATATTATAAACAACCTGTGTCAGATCAGGTTTTCAGTTGAGTAAGTCAACTCTCAATCTCAGAAGTAAAAGGAGCAAGATTTCAGGTAGTTGGCTACGAGGAGACAATTTGGGACAGATCTGAACACTATAATAATCTTTTTACTTGTCTTACACAGTGCTTTCATAACATTGATTGAGCCTAAAAACAATTAATCTAATATTTCTAAGTTTTTCCATGACCTTGGTCTGTGATTGGCTAAAATACTAGCACTATATTCAACCAATCAGAAACAAAAACATCAATTTAGTTTCTTGTATTTAGCAGTGGCCAAAGTTAGTTTCTCTCTGTTTTTTTATTCCTTCTTTTTTCATGTTTTAAAATCTTAAGTACAAAACCACACATTACACTTACAATACATACTACCTTACTATTTATACATCATGATCATCATGATCAGCTACCTTACTTTTACAAAAAAATTGATGATCAATAAGATTCCATTATAATCCGACAAATACAATTATTTGCTTGTGGGCAATTGGTCTGTTCCCATCACATGACAGAATGTCCCATAGCTAAAACTGGGTTATGCAAGAATATACTATTGTTGAAAAATATTTGAAGGATAATAAACATAAAAGAGGGAAGCTGTAATATAATTTATAAATAAACTTGACAGGCATGAGCATTCTTTTCTCCAACAAAGGCATGGGTTGTCAAAGGCTACCAATTGGGTTGTCCATCCTTATATACTGAGCCAAAAAAATCAGAATTGCAGGCAACCAAAATTAGACAGCTCTTCAGGACAATTTATTGGGTAATATCTTATCATCGGTATTATCAGAAGTAGGTATGCAGGCGATGGGGGAAATTATAGACTGAAGGGAACTGCAAGATGTTGGAGACTTGCTCAGCAAAGTTGATAAGCTGAACAAAACAACAGCATCATTGGTTCAAAAAAGATAAATGAAAGAGAAAAAAGATACAAATTTAGTGGTTTGTGGGAATCACAGTCCCAGAGGTGCTCCTGATGGCCAAACATACTTTTAACAGTCCAAAAAGAAACACGCTCTTTAATATACTTCCAAAGAAAATTTAAAAAAAACTGAAGAATCAAAGCAAGGTGAACAATTGAAGCAGTTGCTAAAATAAATTACAAATAATAATTTACTTTAGATATAAAAACAAAATAAAGGAGAACAAAAGACACTAACAAATGTTGTACAAGATCCAGGGAGGATGTTTCATTTCAGTGGTGAACCAAAGAATCCATTCTGCACTTAATTAATTTAACCACAAGTTGCATTATGCTGAAGGGTAAATTGAAACAAAATAAAGCAAAACAAAAAAAAACAATAAATAAAAAAACCTGAAGATAAATTTGTCCTGAAGAATTCATTTTAAGCAGCAACTACATGTAACTGCTATTTTTCCATGGAGAAAACATAAGTAAATCCTTAGCACTATGTAAGCTTAATTAGCCATTTAACTCCCAGAAGTGATGAACATGAAACTTCTCCTGATAATATCCTCACATTATCCAGCAAACAGGTAACAAGAATCCTGAAACTTATCAGAGAAAAGTTATGCTGATTTAACAAATTCTTACAACTAATTTACAAGACAATGTGTAGCAGCTAGAGGAGAGAATTAACAATCAGATCTTGGGGGGTTAAGGGTTAAAAAGAAACAAACCAAACCTCACGTGCCTTCGATGTCATTTTTTCATTCTAGGTTCAAAATAACTTTCCTGTTGAGTAATTTGTCACGATTAAGATTAATACGAGCAATACTCAGAAAAAGAAACGTAAGCATAAATGGAACAATCCCTAGCTGCAAACCGTAGCAGCAACGTGTACCGGCATTTGAGTAACCAGGTCTTGGACAATCTTGAAGCTGACTTCGTTCTAAACGTACATATCCTTGTGTTAACTACACGCACTACTTCAGCGTAGAGAACACGATGAGTCGACTAAAATCTTACCTCTATTTTGCAATCAGCAAGAGGCTTCGCCAAACCTGAGATTCTTCTGTTATCTTTCCCTTGGAGCTCATTATTTCGGGTAAATTGGGTAAAGTTTCCGCACAGTCCCATACTATTGTAAAACAAATCTGTTTTTTCCCCAACCCAACGGAAATGTATTGTTTTTGTCATTGTTTTTCTCTGTTCAAGAACTGAATGCATAATGTAGGATGGGGCTGTGCGGAAATTTTACCGTAAATTTCATTCTCCTTTGTCCGCCATCTTTAACTACGCACAATGTATCCTGAGTAATTTGAGTGGTATGCTCAACTCTTGAAGCAACAAAGCGGAAATGAATTGGCGCTACAACCGGAAGTTGGGAATCACTTGTCTTTGTGATATGTACTAACAGACTGCCTTAGAGCTTTCTTAAAGACGCTTACAAAATTCTGCCAAAACCAAAATGTAGGAGACTTAAGGACGAAAAAAATTATGAATGGTTGATTTTCTTCAACCAAGGTTTTGGCAGATGGAAAAACTTTTGCTAAAGGCATGGTCCATCGAATAATTGCCCACGATTGCAGTAAACTCGGTGTGAAATGCTTGTGTGGCAAAAAAACTTTTCAGCCTGACTTCGTTTACCCGGTTTGTTAAATTTATGAACGACTCGTCACAATATCGCGACGTTGATATATGTTGTTTTAAGCCCGTCTCAGTATTGGCCATCTGGGGCAAACTCCGACCTTTTCTTCTATTTTTGGAAATAACGCATCCTTGCCGCAAGCATCTTTGCAACGATCTCAATCATTTTCAATCTATTATCTTTGTATTTAATTCGGCTTCTCGGAGCTATTGTCCATTGTCTTTATACCATACACGTGTTGTATTCGCAAAAAAAAAAAACCGACATTTGAAAACAACGACTTGAGCGCTAGAGGCGACTTCAGTGTTAACCCGGCTACGTTTTATCATTCCTTAGGGATTTTAGTTCTAATAGCCCAATTTAATTTTTGTGCACAGCCTGTGAATCAAATCTATGAAGTAAAATATTGTATCCTTCCTCGTACTAGTTTATAAGAATGAGTTTGCTAGTACCTGTATGGCTTTACACAATGATATTTTCCAGGCTCCAAAAAATCACTTTCCTAATTAACATTTCCCTTAATCTAATGGCTTGCTAAAATCCTCAGTCCCTCGCCCTGACAGCCCAGCCTCATGAACTAGTCCGCAACAGGTGTGAGAAGCAAATGATGACAGAAATAAGCGACCCTGTTCCCTTTACACCTTTCTCAATGCCGTTCGCTTAGTTTAAATGTGGCATTTAAAACATTTTGTATATACTACACATTTTTCTATTTAGCCAGGGTACCTGCATAATTATTGATAATGGTGTTCATAAGAAAATGGTTGGGTTGAAATATATCATAATGTTTTGCCAGCAGGTAACTGCATTAATGAAAAAATGTTTAAAAAAAGTGTGCATTCAATGTATATCCTGAGTTTTTGCATCAAGTTGGCCAATTTTAACAAATACTCAAGCCTTTTAAAACCTCTTATGTTAAAATTTTGTCAGAGTGAACCAGTGAAAGTCTTAGTTGATGGTCAAATGAATACTTTTTCAGATCAATAAAATGTATTGTTTGTTGTTTTTCATGGTAACCGTGATGTTGCCACAACTCCAGTTTCCAGGACAGAATTTCATAGAGGCTACCATATTCGAATCTCTTTCATGGGTCAATAACAACATCGACTCAACTTTAAAACTAAATATAAAACTTGATTGATCTTTGGATTAGTTTCTGTTATGCACAAAGATATTCTAGCTCTAGCCTGTCTTCATTGAAATCTAACTTTCGCAGCGTAAGAACCAATGTAGACAAATTTAGAATTTCAGTGGCTAGAGTTGCCAGGATAGAGGATAGTTGGTTTAAAGACATGTACATTGATATGCAATTACAGCATAGGTCTTTGCAGCCAGAGCAGTTGAAAGAAGAGAATTTAAAAACATCGACTCGAGTTGAAATGTGACTTTTTTCTAATTTTCTACGCTTATCAGAGGAGTTTGACAGTTTAGAGAAAAACCTTTGAAGTAAACAGTCATAAATGGCGACATCAGGAGAAGGTATAAGAGATGCTAAGTACGATTCTGGCACATTGTTTCAGTGACTACTGATCCCGCGTGTAAACCCTTTAATGGACCGGTGATATCTAGATCTTAACTCGAAGTCGTTTAACGTCGTTTCATTCTGTCTAAACCAAAATTAACAAACACGGGCAATAAAATATCATTTCAACCGATACAGACATCTAGGAAGAAAACATTCTATATTCTGGACAATCCGTTTCAAACAATAAGGAACGTCAACGAAAGTCTTCAGCTGCTTGAAAATACCGCTGACTAGCACGCATGTTGATATGTTGATCACTTTGCAAGTTGTGAGAATATCTTCCTTCCGTTCCACATCTCGTTAACTCTTCGAGAGCCAGTGCATAGGAATTTTTAGAAGTTGAAGGGCTGGAAAATAAACTGACTGGAACTCCGCTTTAGGGTTGGCTATATAAATCTATATTATATTTGACAGGGACCACTCGTCGAAGCAGGGGTGAACTTGTTGTTGAACTTTCAATGGGGCGAAACCTCTATAAACCACAAAGAATCATGGGAGTTAAGCCTGAGAGAAGAGACATTTTGTATTTGATTTTTGCTGAACTTTCACACTTTTTAAGAACAAAAAGGTAGCTCAGCATCTACAATTTTATAATCTAAGGCCGTTACACGTTTTATACTTATCCACCACACTGAGACAAGGGGAATCTCACTCTATACAAAATTACGCTGTTAATTCAAGCTAACCACAAACGATTAATTCAACTCAAATAGTGTCTAGCATCTAATTTTTCCTACAGTGTCAACCTAAATCAAAAATTAAGAACACGAGAATATAGTAACTGATCACTAACTTAAGAAGCTCTTAACTGTTAAACCAATTCTTTGTCTGTTCCTTGGAAATGCACAGAGAATAATAAGGAGAAAATACATTCTAATGTCAAGCTGTGAAGTATGAAATAAGATGCTTGAGGGTAGTAATGTGCTTCACATGTTCTGGACGACAGAGCTAAATAAAAAATGCTACGTCACAGTTATACGGTCAATAACACGGGCTCAAGCGCTCGAGGTTAAAATTCAGCGAAATTTGCGGCGAAAAAATAGGGCTGGCATTTAAAACCAAGGCATTTTGTTGTCGTTGAAGGCATTTTCCTATTTCCAGTGTTTTTAAGAAGAAAATAAATTTTCTTAAAAAATATCTAGGGGGTGTACAAAGTTTTTGGGAGTTATTCTGGAAGTTATTCTGTAAAAAAAAAAAAACGAAAAACGCCGAGAAAAAAATCTAGAATCTATAGCATAGCACATCGAACGTGCAAACGACTCAAAATTCGTTTTCCGCGCCAAAGCGTAGCGCATGCGCAGACGTTATTCAGCTCTGTCGTTCTGGACGTCTGAGTGAATTCCGACCTTAGTATTCTTTAGCTAGCGGTTCTTGAGTGCAAAAATACGAGTAAATATTTTTTTTAGAGATAATTTTTCCCCTATCTTGAATCGCAAGGAAAACGAACGACTTACTAGCGCGAATGCTCGACACAGACGCTCTTTAGAGTACTCACAAAGATATTTGACGTAATACAGAAACGACTCAGTCTCTATATATATGACTAAGGAGAGCATTTCCTACAATCTCATCGCAACAATACTGCTCTGCTAGACGTTTACATTCCACCAATTTGTGACACAAGGTATCGTACAAAACTTTGTAAGTGGCTTCGCAGCCTCTTTTTGTTTCCAAGCTATTAACATTTTATAAGCCTTCTCTGCCAGCTCCTTATTGGCTTGATCAAGTCATCTATTGCAGCTTCGTTGAATCCCAGGCGTCTTCCTAATGTCTTCCATTTTCCTGCAAGTCCCTGGACAGATATTCCAACTCCTCATCTGATGGTTCACCATCTTTAACAAAAGATACCTGAGGATAACAACGAAGGGAGAATAGAAAAAAAAAATTAGAAAAGGGATGCTTCAAGGCTTTGGCGAATAGCGAACAGTTGTGGCGAAAGGCGACTTCTCTTTTTTGGTATCATTCAATACCGAATCGTCTGCCCTTGAGATTGTCAAGCTTGAGCGAGGGATACATTTGCAGCGGCAGGGAAACCATTTCCCAACCCATACATAAAAAAAAAAAATAAAAACGCTTAGGAAGTTTTCCAGACTCATTATCTATTTCTGACCTCTTATTTTCGCGTATGGCCCGACAAGCATCTTGAAAATGGAGGTCATTAACGTCTCTTAGCTATAGTCTCCAGCCGTTAATGCTGGAATAGGTTATGTTGTTCAAGATACACGGGTGTTGGATTAATGATAGAGCCCACTTTTAATTCATTATTTTTTATTCTCTTATATAAGTGGGTAAAGAGGATGTTCTAAGAAATATAATGCCAGTCTTTCTGCATAAACAAATTTTACCATACATAAACGCGTAACAACAACATGCAAACTTGAAAAAAATACAATTAAAAAGGAAAATCCATCGCGACATTTTCAATCTCGGTACTACCTGCAGATTGGCGTATCCTCTTCCTAGGAGCTGCAACAGGGCTGCATGACGATGATTCTGAATTTGGACGCTTTACAATTGAATGTTTCACACTTTGGGAGGAAATACCTGCAGAATAATGGGGTTAATGAGATGGCTGGCTTGAGAACTAATGCAATTTTTATGGCGCATGATGGTTCGGAAACGTTGATGTGGTGATCCTGGACTGTGATCATTCGGGTAAGACCCAGCGTTCACAAATTAAAGTGGTAAGTTTTGTCGATTTCTCTTATAAGTAACAATGAGCATTGACAAATTTGACGAAGGGGGCCGTTATATGAAAAAAATATTCGATTCAAGATTTCATTTGCGAAAAGCAAGCGGGTGCAAACGATTCATCACTGTCAGAGTTACTCCATCATTTTAACCATACAGCCAACGGAATAATTTCTAGAGAATTACACTTCTTTGTGTCTTTCCCAAGCCGTTTTGTGCTTTATTCGTTTTCAGCATCAAATTCCCTGCAAGGAGGGACGCACGCACCGTGGTCTGCATTGAGTTTACTGATACATACAGAGACAATAAGCCATCACTGTTGAGCGTGAGGGGGGCACGGCCCGATTTATTAACACATGAAGTAAGGCAGGTTATTATGACTTTCCGTTGAGAACACGTGCTTTGTCACTAAAAGCTACATTTTAAAAACCCATAGAGCCTACATTTCTGAATTTACATATTTTAGAACAAGATGACTGGTAAGTAGTTGTATTTATTCGAACAACATATTTTAGAACAAGATGACTAGTCCAGTAAATTGTATTTATTCGAACAACAAAAACCTACAACAAAAACAACAACTTACCACTTCCTTCTTCAAGTCAGAGGTGACAGGAATAGAAACCTAAATGGAGGAGGGGAAAATTTGCAATATTACGGGTGCGTATGAGGTGAATAGAAATGAGGAAATAAAAAAAATTTACTAATTAATAAGAAAAAAAGGAAAATAATTAAAAAAAGGCAGAGGCATAGAAAGGACTTTAAAGCAACTGAAAAGTAAAGTAATCACAAAATCAAAATCAAAAAATTTGCAAGTCCTGCATGTTCATGTACTGTTTTTCTGTGGGCAGGACATTTCTTTACCTATTCGACGTTCCTCAGTGTTTTGTTTCTAGTGATTCGTCCTTAATAAGTTTCGTGCCGCCTTAAATGACCTCATTATCTTACTCGGAAACTAGCTTTTACTACTCCTAGGAGAAAGAAACCTAAAAATGGAGAACTTGCTAAAATGGCTTCTTTTCATCTTAGTAAGCGGTCTGACCACAGGCAATGCACTTTGGAAGTAAGGTGAGATATTTTTATTGAGAATTTGACTGTATTTTTACTTCCTAAGAGCGGTCGTAATTATTCCAACACAAACTAAAATTTTCGCCATGACTCTTATTTCGCAAGATGATCATCTCACAACTGGAGCTTGGGCTGCCTGTGGTTAAAGCATTGCTAATCCTTTTAATTAATTTGTCATCTACTATAGTAAGGTTGGCATCAGTACTATATTAGCTCTGGGCTAAAAGTGCATTTAATTAGCAAATCCACAAACCGTAAGATGTCACCTACTTGAGACGCTAATACCATGATAATGTTGCACAAAAGTTCCTGATTTTGGTCGCAAAACTTCACTCCTGGAACACTCTCACTTCCTAAGCAAACTTCACCACCTGTGTAATAAACTTTGTTCTCGTGGAATCTGTTAAAAATGAAATGAATTTAAATGAGCAAACCTAACGTACACCAGCCGAGTCTTCGTCTAGAAAAGCACACGTTTTGAAATCTTTTCTTACAACCGAAAATGACAACAATTTAACGAGAGCCCTACTGAATATTTAAAACGAGCATTTGAAGACAATAAAGCCGAAAAAACCAACATGTATATCTCCATGGCCCTATTGATTGATAAGAAAAACTAGAAAAGCCATGGCGAAAAATGGTTAACTGACAGTTGAACAATGTACAATTTTACAATGGAAGGAATAAATCATTTCTATGTAAAACTAGCATGACGTAACCTAGAAGTATTCAATTAATCATATGTACTTGATGGGCCAAAAATAAATTGTATTATATTATACCTCACAAACTGCAGGGCATTTTTCTGGTCTGTGCCCTGGGGTATGATAGCCTCGGAAAGAGACACCAAAATTTTCTCCTCTCCACAGACTGGTTTAGAAGAGCAGCCTTCGTCTTTGTAGGTACGACACATTCCGATATTTTCCGTATTACATCATAATACAGTCTTTGAGGATAGCAAAAAAGTTTGAGTTTAAAATGTCCACGAACACCGGTCACACAAGCACGTAAAAAATCGGGCATGCTGAGGCCTAGACCTACTGCAAAGTTTTCCTACAAACTCAGTGAAGCCCGAAGTAGATTGTAAAAGTGATCTCATCAACTTGATTGGACGGAATCTATCGAAAAAGAAAGGAAAAATCAAACACAGCTCAAGCAATCCAATGGAAACGATTATCAGCCATTGCACAGTAATCTTGAGTATATACGTACTCGAGTGGTCATTTCAATTATTGAATCTATAGTTAACTAAAAGAAATCCATGTATGTATGACTGTACACTAAAATACGTTTGAATTTCCTCTACGTCATGCGTATTATTTTTCAAATAAAGCCGACGAGAAATACTTACCCAGAGAAATGCCTAACTTTGAATTGCACTTTCCCATCTACAAGACGTGGCGGTTCATCTAATTGATCTGTAATGTCTTTCCAGTCATGTGCTTCACATTGTAATATCCTCAGTTCACCGGGACGTAACTCTGCCAACTCTTGTTTTTCTTTACGGAAGGTGAGAGGAATCCTTATTGTTACAGGCGCGATGAGAGTAACATTTTGAGAGCCTGAAATGTAAAGAACTGGACCGACAAGTCCTCCCTCTCTTTTAGCTCACTGCTTGGGAATTCTTGTACCTGGATTTAAAAGCAAAAACAGTTTTGGGCATGTTAAAACACTCCCAGCATAAAGATAATTTGCTTTACATTGTGAAAAGTGAATTTCAGGATGAAATTTTGAAATTATCTAAAATTATAGTACACAATGTAAATGTCCTTTCAAAGTTTTATGTAGTAATATAAGCATTATTATGAAAAAAATGTATACACTGGACTTAATATAAAAAGTCTGATTGGTCAAGAGCACTCAATCAATATACAATAAAGAGTGAAGTTAACATATAACCCAATATCTACCGCAGATATTGCAGTTATCATGTCGAGTTCAACCTCTGCCTAGTTTCCAAGCCCTGACTGTCTGTGAAGTATTCTTAAACTTTTGCAAATTTAAAGAGATGTCTTCTTTCGTAATTTGTTTAAAAGATGTATATAAAACAATAATTTAATTTGGTTTTTGCATGATGTCATAACTCACCAATCTTATGTCTGTGTTGTCTTCGGCTTACGCAGATAACTCAGACCTTGGTTTTGCTAATTCATCATGATATCATGCATAACTTCATCCACTAATTGCATTAATTGCAAACCAATACAAACCAATTTACCTGACAGGAATGATTTCAATTTGACATTTATATCGAAGCAAAAAAAAAAAAAGTCTGTTTGTTGCTTAGAATGAGTTTTCCAAAACCTAGTTTTAAAAAGGGGAATGCCAGGATCCATGAGTACACATGGGGACAGTAGTACCACAAATAATTCGAAGTTACCAAAACTGCTGATTAGAACTTTGTCACATGTATCTTCACACACATGCAAGCACAAGCCCAACTGTCCTCTATTTTAGCTTAAAGTTGTTAATTAATATCTCTCTTTCCATGAATATTGCCACCAAGTTCATGGAGTGTATGGCAAGTAACTGAGGGTACAGGTTATACTATTGCAACACCTTTGTTTTATCTCCTTGCTTTTGACAATCCCCTCACGCCAATCCTATGACTTTCAAAACTGGAAAATGAAAAAGTTGCAGGACTCATGCATGTATATAATTTTATAGTTCCATGCACCTTGATTGTCACACAGAAATCTTGATAAACAGGAACACAACTCTGAGGAATTTGGACACTGACATCAGGAAGGTCAGGCACAATACAGGTCAATTCCGGGCCTACTGCAGTACCTCTTGAAAAGGTGAAAGACTTAGGACGCCAGACTGCAGCAAATGAAGAAACTGCTGATTTTGTACAAACAGCTTGTGCAAATGGGAAAAGCCACTTGGGAACTGTTGAAGTTTCTGCATGAAAAAAAAATGATGTTGAAATGCATCCTTCAGCTGTGTTTTGAAAGTCTTCAAACAATAAAGTTACCCCCAACAGATGTCATTTGATATAGTATGCTTCAAAGAATAAAGTTTGCAACAACATGGTTATTGAGGAAAATTTATATTATAGTGATTAAAATGCATTGGAGACTTCATGTAACATTTATGCAATAATTACACGTACTGCTTGGATACACCTAAAGGGTAAAATAAAAAAAAAGTTCTAAACTTGGATTTGAAATGCCTATGAAGAAGCAAGAAGTCTACTTTGACATTATGAGTGCAGCAGGTCATGCATTGCAGGGATAGATGTCCGCATCTAAGTCAGTGCACACCTACTCCTTCTCCCTTAAGTCAACTGATAAGTTCGGGTTACAAGTTCGGGGTTAATTTTGGGTAGGAGGAGAGGGGAGCTGCACATTTCTCAAATGCTGACATTGATGCCAGTGAAAAAGGGAGCCTAGGAATATCATGATCATTCATTAAGTTATTCACACCTGCATTTAATAAAAACATAACGTTACCTGATCCATGCCAAGTATTCTCTGTCTTCAATTCCTTCCATTCATTGTTCTCTTGGTCAGTCAGTTGCTTGATAACCACCTCATACCCCTCCAAATATGGGGCACTGTGCACAAAGATACAGTAAAACTTATTCCTTCAAAACACTTTCTCTGTAATCCAGATCTGGTGGGCTATCATCAGATATTTCAATAACACTGCTAACCAATATCTCATCACTGGCAGGGTGGGGAGAGGGTCCTGGGGTTCCACAATAAGCATCTACATGTAAATGGCACAGGTTGTTGTACAGCTCCACTGCAAAGTTTGATAGAGGCACCAGCTTCCCTCAGGTGCCATGAGTCTTCCTTACCTCCGATTTTTCCTCTGAAATACAAAGGAAATTAATTATCCAGCATTTTAAGATATTTTTCCCAAGTGGAGTAAGCAATGACAAAGGCATTTAAAATGCAAGTGGCAAACTGGCAGTTTGAAAAACTCATTCAGATTTGACACTTAATTTCAAAACTAGATCTAATAAATGTTATTTTTCTTTTCTTTTCCATTAATTTGCTTTTCTTTGACTCAAATAGCTTAAATATGCGTCAAATATGCCTCAATATTATAATCATAAATCAAAACATTTATTTAAATGATTCACTATCATTTTTGATAATAATTAAGTACCCCTTTATTATGGAAACACTGAAAAAAAAATTTTGAATACCTGTAGAACATTTGTTCTTTAGTCAGACGCACTTTGTCCAAAAGTTGCCCTTAGTTTAACACCTCCTAGCAACGTCCAACACTGCCCCAACGTCTACAACTGGTCTGGTGCATGTCCATGAGAAAAAAAACATGGGAAAGGGCAAAAAACTGAGTCATTGACAGAAAAACCCATACCGTTTTGATCAAGTGCTTTTTTTTTTTTCAGTTGTCTTCAGTCGTCTCCTGTTTGCACCTCTTCGATCTATCTGCCAAATCTTTCTCCTGTCGGTGTCTGAATAGTGTACCTTTTCATTCCTCCTCTTTGCTGGGGAAATTATTATTTTGAGGTGTTTGGTTTTTCAGTATACAAGTATAAAACTGACATTTACTATACCACTCTAATTCCGCAATATCTGTTCAACCAAAATTGTTCAACATGGGGTCTTTTCCGCACTAACAAAAAAGTTGTTTATTTAAAACGATTTTTGTCGTCATCACTAAATTTTGACAAATTTTGGCCAGGCCGACAAATCGTGAAAAACATTGCCGACACATTTGTCCCAAGTAAAATCTGGACAAAATTAATTAAATAAGCAAGACCGTGATAAACTTGTCGATTAATTATCGGCAAAAAGCTACGAACAGCGTGTAGCTGAACTGAAATCAGTTACTACAGAGGCAAAAATTCTCTTTTGTCGCAAACTCTGGGATTCTAAAATTTTTAAAACAGCTTTGAAAAATCCTAGAAATTGGAGGTGGAATCCTTTGGCAGACTAGGTCGAGCAGTAAGAGAATTTTCCACTTTGAAATTTATAATGTAGATGTAACACTCAAACAAACTTTGTCCTTTGATTTGCCAGGAAAATTTTAGGCTGGAGTCATGAAAATCGCGAAAGCTCGGATATGCATTGATTAAGAGTATAACATAAGATTACCGTATGACTCTCCTTCTCCAGCCATGTCCCCCACTTCTTTTGCAATTTGTAGATGACGCTCACGGTACTCGATTGCCTTAGGAAAGTTGCCTAAGCTATGAAAGGCATTGCCAAGACTTCCATAAGCCCGTCTCTCTCCAGCTTTATCCCCCACTTCTTTTGCTTTTTGTAGATGACGCTCGTGGTAACTGAGAGCCTTATGAAAATCGCCTAAGCTATGATAGGCATTGCCAAGATTTCCATAAGCCCGTCCTTCTCCAGCTTTGTCTCCCACTTCTTTTGCAATTTGTAGATGACGCTCGTGGTAACTGATAGCCTTATGAAAAAATCGCCTAACTTCCGATAGGCATTGCCAAGATTTCCATAATCTCCTCCTTCTCCAGCTTTGTGTCCCACTTCTTTGCAATTTGTAGATGACGCTCGTGGTAACTGATAGCCTTATGAAAATCGCCTAAGCTATGATAGTCATTGCCAAGATTTCCATAAGCCCGTCCTTCTCCAGCTTTGTGTCCCACTTCTTTTGCAATTTGTAGACGACGCTCGTGGTAACTGATAGCCTTATGAAAATCGCCTAAGCTATGATAGGCATTGCCAAGATTTCCATAAGCCCGTCTCTCTCCAGCTTTAATCCCCCACTTCTTTTGCTTTTTGTAGATGACGCTCGTGGTAACTGATAGCCTTATGAAAATCGCCTAAGCTATGATAGGCATTGCCAAGATTTCCATAAGCCCCTCCTTCTCCAGCTTTGTCTCCCACTTCTTTTGCAATTTGTAGATGACGCTCGTGGTAACTGATAGCCTTATGAAAATCGCCTAACTTCCGATAGGCATTGCCAAGATTTCCATAAGCTCCTCCTTCTCCAGCTTTGTGTCCCACTTCTTTTGCAATTTGTAGATGACGCTCGTGGTAACTGATAGCCTTATGAAAATCGCCTAAGCTATCATAGGCATTGCCAAGATTTCCATAAGCCCGTCCTTCTCCAGCTTTGTCTCCCACTTCTTTTGCAATTTGTAGATGACGCTCGTGGTAACTGATAGCCTTATGAAAATCGCCTAAGCTATCATAGGCATTGCCAAGATTTCCATAAGCCCCTCCTTCTCCAGCTTTGTCTCCCACTTCTTTTGCAATTTGTAGATGACGCTCGTGGTAACTGATAGCCTTATGAAAATCGCCTAAGCTATGATAGGCATTGCCAAGATTTCCATAAGCCTGTCCTTCTCCAGCTTTGTCTCCCACTTCTTTTGCAATTTGTAGATGACGCTCGTGGTAACTGATAGCCTTATGAAAATCGCCTAAGCTATGATAGGCATTGCCAAGATTCCATAAGCCCGTCCTTCTCCAGCTTTGTCTCCCACTTCTTTTGCAATTTGTAGATCACGCTCGTGGTAACTGATAGCCTTATGAAAATCGCCTAACCTATCATAGGCATTGCCAAGATTTTCCATAAGCCCGTCCTTCTCCAGCTTTGTCTCCCACTTCTTTTGCAATTTGTAGATGACGCTCGTGGTAACTGATAGCCTTATGAAAATCGCCTAAGCTATCATAGGCATTGCCAAGATTTCCATAAGCCCGTCCTTCTCCAGCTTTGTCTCCCACTTCTTTTGCAATTTGTAGATGACGCTCGTGGTAACTGATAGCCTTATGAAAATCGCCTAAGCTATCATAGGCATTGCCAAGATTTCCATAAGCCCGTCCTTCTCCAGCTTTGTCTCCCACTTCTTTTGCAATTTGTAGATCACGCTCGTGGTAACTGATAGCCTTATGAAAATCGCCTAAGCTATCATAGGCATTGCCAAGATTTCCATAAGCCCGTCCTTCTCCAGCTTTGTCTCCCACTTCTTTGCAATTTGTAGATGACGCTCGTGGTAACTGATAGCCTTATGAAAATCGCCTAAGCTATGATAGGCATTGCCAAGATTTCCATAAGCCTGTCCTTCTCCAGCTTTGTCTCCCACTTCTTTTGCAATTTGTAGATGACGCTCGTGGTAACTGATAGCCTTATGAAAATCGCCTAAGCTATCATAGGCATTGCCAAGATTTCCATAAGCCCGTCCTTCTCCAGCTTTGTCTCCCACTTCTTTTGCAATTTGTAGATGACGCTCGTGGTAACTGATAGCCTTATGAAAATCGCCTAAGCTATCATAGGCATTGCCAAGATTTCCATAAGCCCGTCCTTCTCCAGCTTTGTGTCCCACTTCTTTTGCAATTTGTAGATGACGCTCGTGGTAACTGATAGCCTTATGAAATCGCCTAAGCTATGATAGGCATTGCCAAGATTTCCATAAGCCCGTCCTTCTCCAGCTTTGTGTCCCACTTCTTTTGCAATCTGTAGACGACGCTCGTGGTAACTGATAGCCTTATAAAAATCGCCTAAGCTATGATAGGCATTGCCAAGATTTCCATAAGCCCGTCCTTCTATAGCTTTGTCTCCCACTTCTTTTGCAATTTGTAGATGACGCTCGTGGTAACTGATAGCCTTATGAAAATCGCCTAACTTCCGATAGGCATTGCCAAGATTTCCATAAGCCCGTCCTTCTTCAGCTTTGTCTCCCACTTGTTTTGCAACTTGTAGATGACGCTCATGGTTCTCGACTGCCTTATGATAATCGCTTGAATTTTGATGGACAATGCCAAGATTTCTGTAAGTCTCTTCCCTTCCAGCTTTGTCGTTGGGTTTCAACTTTTGTGTATTTTGCAAATTTTCGCCTACCCTCCAATATGAAAAAGGAAAAAATGGCGTTCGTGAGAAGAAAAGAGAAATAATCTAGCAATCATAAATACACAAAAAGTTCTTTCTTCATAGAGATTCTCTTTTGCATTTAGCTTTCCACTTTTTTTTCTTATTCAAATATCCGTACAATTGAATGTAAATAATATTTTTATTTAACAAATGGCCAAATCGATTGGAAACTAACGAAATGTAGATGTTGCTCGATGGATTACACTAAGTTTGACCTTGGATGAATTTATTGCAAATGCTCTTCCGGTCCTTGCCCACAGTTTATTACTAAACTATGGAAAAAAATAGATAATCGTTTCGGGATATCCTTTTCTCCATTTGTTTGAGGCTGGTTTTCACTAATGACGGAGTCGAAGTGGTAAGAGCACTTCTTTTCGCGTGAAAACTGAATATCGGAGTCGACCAGCCTTTGGGTGATGCCTTATCATCGGCCGTTAAGCTTTCTACATAGGAGATTGATATTGAAGTGAAACAATTTATTAAAAAATCACCCGTCGCAGTTTGAGGATAAGTGTTAACAAATGTTTTGTTCCCCCCTCCTTCTACATTCCTAGAAGCACCATAACCTAAACATAGCCACTGCTGGTAGAGAAGAGAAGGGAGAAGGCAACAAGGTTCTTCTAAATGTTTTAGCATGCCTTTGGCAAAAGTGCTTCACATCGCTGATGATTGGAAACAATTAAAAAGTCCCATTTATTGAGCATGACATGAAGAAACTACAGTGGGAAGCCATTGCCTAGGTTCTGCTATATGGTTACCTATGGGCCAATTACTGCCTAGTAAATTTGTTAGATCTTTTGTGGCCTTGTATATTTATGGGGATGAAGTGATCACTTCAGAGACGTTGATATGAAGACTTAGCCAATTTGTAACTACAGAAGATAGAGAGGCATTGGACAAGTGCCTTGGCGATGATTTTAAACCTAATGATGAAGATGTCTTGGAATTTTTACATTATTCAAGTGTTTTAACCCTTTGCATCCTAACATCAGCATACTTTTTTTCCGTACTGTTCTCTATGCATATCCTATGGTGCTGACAAAGAGAATTTGTTTAACAACCAAGAGCCTCTTTAGTTCGTTATCATTTCCTTATTCTCATGATCTTAATGTTTGTTTTAGAGGGGATTCTGATAGGAGAAAATGGTCACTAATCACTCTTAGAGATCAACTGGTGGAGTCCAATTCTCAAGATATTATGCTCTAAGGGAAACTTTCAGTCCCTCGAGACTAAAGCAAGCCGCCAAATTAATTAACAAGTTATTCAGAGCTGAAGAACCAACTGAAGCAGAACTGACATCCTTTGAACAACTGAAACGGTTTATAGAGTCACTGAATTGCAAATCTTTACCCATATTCTCTGGATCTGTACTGGTAGTGATGTGATCACTGTACGTACACAACATAGATGTGCACTTTGCTATCCTTGAAGAGTAGCATTGACGTCCTTTTGCCAGAACATGTAGACCATTGCTAGAACTTCCATCTACATATGAATCATACCCAGCACTGCTTGAGGAGTTCACTAATGTAATGAAAGAGGAGCAAGCCTTGTGGTATTGTTGAGTATGGAAGATGTGAACAATTTGAAATGATCACTCAGAATGCTTTGAAATGAATACTTTGAAATTTCTTCTTAGTTTTTAAATTTTTATGTTCTGCATAACATTTTCACATTACTGGTATAAGGATTTTTTTTAAACACAGAATACAAGTTACTGTTGATGGCATTTTCTAAACTTTCCGAAAGAATAAAGAATTAGGTCACAAATTTATATCTATTCAAATGTCATTACAGTTGTCACTGGCAGTTAGTTTGGTTACAAGTTAGAAAGCCTTTCGAGAGGGATGTAAAATATGCAAGTTTCATGACTACAAATCTAAATTAAAATTTTATCAGCTTATCTCTAATATCACTAAGACTTTAAGTAGTAAGTGTAAGTGGTCATAACAACAAGATTTTAATTGTCAGCCCTTGGAATGCGAAAACTCGGGGTAAAAGGTGACATGTCGCTTTTACTACCATTACGTGTCTTCTAGGAGATCAATGCCTGAATTTTAAATTGCACGAAATACTACATTGATTTCAGTGGACTACTTACACCACCAAATAAATGCATCTACAAAAGTGAAAATGGTTCCATGATAAATCAGTGAAAATAACAGCATCCATCAAGATTACATCAAAATTCAGGAGTCATACTTGAAGTTATCATTAAGGGTCAATTATACTGGTGACAGCCGTTAAAAATGTCATTAATTTCATTTTATACCTCCAGACAAATCGTGAAGCATGAAAATTTTCATCCTCTCTTAGTGTTCAGTGCAATTTTGAAACTATTGAAAAAAAATTATTACCATTTCATTATACAAGCTTCGAACGCAACAGCATAACTTCAGTCTTATTCACTGGTTGATCTTCACAATGTTTTATGTTGTAATTAACACAGCGTCTGCATTAAACTTTCCTATGTGAGGGAGGGATAACAATGATCATGTACAAGTACTTCCATTATCATCAAAGGAAATATCAAAATAATTTTGATTAGACGCTGATAAATGTTAAATTCAATATTGAAACTTTTAATGATCGTCACAATGTTCAGAAAGTGCTTAATTCCATTGTTTCCATCGTCAGAGAGGGGGTCAATCCTATTGTGTAATTACTGTAAGCTGACTGTGTGACCCTGGCACAAAAAACATTGTTTTCTGTTTCAATATCAGTCATAATCACAGTCAATCATTATAATCAATTCCAAATGTCTGCCAATTTCTGCATTAGCCCCACATTTTAGACTGCCTGTAACATGAAAGTGCAGCGCTTGTTATCTGACCGCTTGCTATCTTTAAAAGAACCCATTTTAGCAAGTTATCCATTTGTAGGTTTGCAACATTAGAAAAGCCGTTCTTGTGTAGTAAACCTAGAAAACATAGTAAGCGGTCAGATAACAGGCGATGCACTGTGGAAGTAAAGTGAGGTATTGTTATTGAGAATTTGACTGTATTTTTTAATTCCCAACAGCGGTCGTAAATATTCCCATATAAACTCTTATAATTTCGCCATGACTGCTATTTCGCAAGATGATCATCTCACAGCTGGAACGTGGGCTGCCTATGGTTGGAGATTCCAAGGCATGTTCCTATACTTATCCAGTTTACACTAGTTGCTTGATCATTTCCTTTGCAATAATGTACGCCGGACTCCCTCCTGAACTTGCAGAGAATGCCAATGGAATTTTTTCCTTTGGACAAAGGCATGATACATTTAAAATATCTGACGTCTTTCTTAATAAGACGACTAAAGACAATTCTAACAGCTCAAACAGGTTTGAAGAGGAATTTTGAGACAGTGATAAGCATTGTTGTGTATTCCTAAAGCTTCCTGGCACAGATTTCTAATCCTACATGAACAATGCGTGATAAACGAAAGTCCCTTTCAATGGTGCTCTTTAGAGAATCAACAAACTTTGTAAAGTATTCTGCACTAAGTTGCTCCGCCATTTTGAGAGAAATATTCCGCTTACTAGCTGTTGCTCACCGGCTCAGAAAAAGTAATCGATAATCTCGCATAGTGATTTCTTTTTCTCACGCAACAATTTCTCATTCTCAACAGTTAATATTTAATTCTCAGTATATTGCTACATCAGTTTTTTTCTCGATTAAGGTTTTATCATTTTCGATGGGTAATTTAAAATATCGCATGACAGTTCTTCATTCTCATAAAGTAATGTCCATTTCTGATGTAGTGGTGAAGTAGGCTAATTTCAAATTGTTTTTACGACATAGTCTGGTAACTAATTATTAGCACCAAGCTGAGGCTAAGGGGCGCTTATTTTGAAAGCAAGATCGGAGTGACTGAAAGTCGAATATGAAGTTTTGTGCCATTTCTGTGTGCAAAAATAACTAAAAGGCCGAACCTCAACTTTTCCGAGTTTTCAGGCGAAGAGAGTCTAAGAAAGAAAGGAAGCGCCTTCTGTCGTCGCGCTGATAAGGAGTTCACGTCCATCAAGAACATGCATATATGCTCCGAACACTTTGAGACTAAAAAAGTCGTGAAGACACTTTCTGAAACTAAAAGGTTGACACACGGCACGGTTCCAACAATAGTTAATCAGCTTACAGTCCGTAGAAGTCCAAGTCAACGCGAAAAAAGGTCGAATGAGCGGAGAAAACGAAACGCTAACGAAGACAGCAAAGGAGTACTTCACGCCCAAATTATCCGTGTTTCTACTGAAGTTGCTCTGAATGATCATGGCCACGTCCTTTATAAAAACAAAGTTCATAGAGAAGAAGCTTTCAAAGGAAAGGACTATGAACTGGAAATAGCAGTATCCAGTCGGTTTATCTGTCCCAGCATCAGTTAAATCGTGGTACTTCAGATCCTCCAGATCCTCCACGTACCCCTCAATAAATAAGCAAAAACCCTCAGGACTTTTACACGACCGTAAACAGTCTTCATCGTAACCATCTTTTCCAACCAGATAATGGCAGCTATCGGGAATCCTGAAGTCTGAAATACCGGTGAAGTCATGAGTTCAAAAACTTCAGCGAAAATGGATGGGGAAGTAGTTTTTCTCCTGGCAACGTAATCAACTCGTCGCATTGCTCTGTTTTCTTTTCAAGTTCAGGAACTTTTATTTCAGCTGCGTTCTTGCAAAGCTCTAGCAGTTCTGCCCTTTTCCTACTCTTACCGTTTATAGAAATTTGAATACCCCTTTCCTTTAAGAATTTCCGTAGCTCAGGAACTTTCATATTTGTGAAGAAGGCATCATTCCCTGCCATGTTGAGACGACTCCTATTCCCCTCAGCCTCGACTTGATGCTAAAAATCAGACTTACTCGAAAAATAATTCGAAACTAGCCTATTAAAATCTCACACATCGATCACTGAAATTCGATAGGTAGTTTTGAACTCAACTCAATTTTGTCATGTTTGGCTTGCAACATTAAGGAAAGGTACGTTTTTTCTTGGGGGTAGGGCCGGGGCCTCAGAGGGGAAGGTTATCAATAAAAGTGAGAACCTAAAGGGGAGGGTCATACCTTTCTGTAAGCAATTCAAGCTAAGGGACACACTTTTTCCAGAATTTTTAAACGAGATCTTTTGTGATGTGCTTTCCATTTTACTTATAGTTTAAGTTTTTCTTTTCACCTACTTTGATTTAATTTGGTGTTTTGTTATCGCTTCTATGTTACATTTCTACATTTATATGCCATGGCACATAGTTTTTCTCGGAGGACTCGTGTCCTTTTCCATCCGTATCGAGGCGTACTAGACTCAGGTATCGTTTCTTTAGCCTCTTGCTCCTGTTGACTATCCGCTGCCCGAGTTTCTACTAGATCCAACAATGCGCTCTAGCCGGTCACTGTCAGACTCTGAATTGGAGTCAAGAGGCTGGCTGAAAGTTGTTCTGACTGTCCTCCACAATAGAAGTCAAAATCTTACTGCCAATACGTGCCTTCACCACCTTCACTTTCTCATCTCTCTTTCCTCTAAATGCAATAAAGTTCAAGTTTACCTACTCTAAGGGATGGCGACTGGTTTCTGTGATAGAGATCTTCCTATTCAATGTCATTGTAGCCCTGTTTCTTTATTTCGGCACACTTCCTTTCATTATCTGTTCGCCGCTTATCTTTTCTCATTTCAATGTCAGTTAGATGCTCAATATAATCTGCATCAAGCTTTTCTGAGACAATGTACTTTTCAGAAAACTCTTTGATTGCCTTTTTATCCCCTGCTTTGAGCTTACCCTTTTGAAAGATCTGTTTTATTTGAGCTCAAGGCTGATAATCATCAGGTTTGCGGCCACTCGTAGATGTTTTCGTACGTGGTAGGAGGTGAAAGTCGGGAAGTTTGCTGTAATCGGGATTGGTTCGTGGAGTTCGTGTGCCTGGAGAAGGACTTACAAAGTCTCAAAGTTTATACTTCCATATTCAAACTTCAGCTATACAACGTTAATATCCCACAGTGAATGTTCGCAATTTCTTGTTTCACCTCACACACAGGTAATATCGAGATATATTTACATTCAAACATTTTGCGTTCACAAGCGAAACGTTCCGAGATAACTACGGCATGGAACAAACCACGAAGTAGTTAGGGGAGTGTCGCACTTTGGTCAGTCACCTTAAGGTGGGGGGTCAGGAATTTTTTCTATTAAAAGGGCCAGGAAGAAACGTACCTTGATTCTTTAAGATCGATGAGAGCGACATTGCACCGAGCTTCATCTTCGCGCTGTAATTTCGGTATCACGGCCACTGAGCCGCGAGAACTCGGATTTACTCAGTCCGGCCGATCAACATTACAGAGAAGTACCGAGTCTTACAAATACCTTTGTATATTCTTGTGGTAATAGAGAAAGTTTGTTTCGCAAAATAAACTTCGTTTCGACCGGGCTTAACCGTTGTAAATCAGAAAAAGTGAACCAAGAAGCTTAATTGTCCATAGGATTCAATTTGTGCTATATTTGAAGCCGACAAACATTGGTTTAAGCAGCTTCCATGAAGAAACTGAATATTTTAAGCTGAGTTTGACAAAACAGCTTTAAAACATGTTTAAGCCTTGTTTTGAATGGGGTATAACTCTGTCACTGGCTAATGATGCATCACTTTAAGCAAAACGAGGTGAAAGTATCTACCAAAAGATGGCAGACTGGCCCGCTATTTATTCCGGTGAGACTTTAATTAACAGCCGTCTAAAAGCTACGCAATATTTGCAGCATGATTAAGGTTCTTGTTTCTCCATCTTCACGTCGTTGTACTAATTTTACTTTCAAACAAAATTTAAGGCCATGATCGGTATTTAAAGTTAACTTTCAAATATGTAGCTCTACTCTAAGCATGAAAGACGTTATTGTGGAATAGTGTAATGTTCATATTCAGTGTTTTCAAACCTGAAGAGCTCTCTTGTTCACGATCTCGATCTGTCTCGCCTTGCGGAACCTCCATAGCTAAAAAAAGAACATAAAGGAAAATATTACTTATCTTCCCCAAGCGCTTCAGCGGTCAGTTCATTTTCCTAATTTATCAAGTTAAACAAGCCACAATGCAAAGGAAAAAATCGAAGGTTTCTTTGCACACCTTAATCTCAAAACAATCGTATGTTCAATTTAAAGAATTAAGCCGCGGCTCAATTTAAATAGACGTAAGTATAGTAAGACGCCTAAAGGTGATTCCGTTGGATTCCTGGGAGCTACTAAGTGTAGCATTGAAAGAAATTGTGCAGTTACAGTGTACCATTATTAGTCATTTAGATCAGCCGAAGAAACCACTGTAGAAAATTTTAGTGTTGAAGAAACTGTGACTGTTTTTGTATTTGAAAATAGCGAAGAGTCGCAGCTAAAAAACCTTTTCCTGAAACAAACTGCCCCTCCACCTCCTAATCACCTCGTGTTTCTCAGCGCCTGTTTCATCCCTTCTAAAAGCAACAGCTCGGTAAAAACAATTTCCATCTCCGCTGACAGACTTCTCTCCTTTGAGCCGTGATTTGTTTATCGAAAACGTCAATAAGTACGAAAACAGGCCGTATACACTTTAATACAAATGAAAGACTGTACTTAAGTTAAAGACTGTACCTAAGTTATTTCCTAGAGATTTGTAGTTAAGTTTGTGGTAAGAAAGAAATCGATTAAAACACCACAGCATGGCAAATAAATTCAACTGTCTCCTTTATCTAATCAAAGAATCATGGCCAACTCGTGCATGATGAAACATGGCTGTGAACTTGTAGATACAGGTCTTACTGCAAAGCAAGGTTGCTCTTATTTCAAAAGCCAAGGTTCCGGAATATCACGAAGAGATTCACAATTATGGTAACCATCCAACTCCGCAGAATAATTAACCTATATACAGCCGACAAAAACAGCAAAAAATAGTAACCTGCGTTTATCGAATTTACATTTGCAGAATTCGTTAATTTAGCTGCTGGAATCCAAATCTTTCCTCGCCTGCACAATCCAAACTCCACCATTCTACAATCCTCAATATATCTTTGCATTGTAACGCAATGATCTTTGTTCACACGGTTTTCTCCAGCTTGTATCTGATAAGTTTTCTGCCTCGGAACGAAAATACCTCAGAACGTACTTAATATGACCGGTAGTTTTTTTGACTGAATGAAATTATAGATATGCGGAAATGATTTCCATAGGTTTTCTTTTGTCAGAAATTATTTTCGTCCGCTTCTGATCAATCCAGCCGCCAATGTTTACATAAGATGAAAATCGATAAGATTTTACGTATTCCTATTGACTAGCTTTGCAATTTGTCCATGCAATGAAAAAGAAACACAGCTGGGTTTTCACCATGGTATGCCATACGCATACCACGGAAAAAGGGAAAATTCCTAGCTGCGAGAGACCGGGGGCAGAGGGAATTTCCACCTTCAGAGGCCGAAAAAATCGATTTTGCTTTATTTCACTAAACTGAATTCAAATATTCAACATAACGTTTCCATAAAATAATTCCGAAATCTTTAAAAGCAACCGATTTATTTAAAAAAACGTATTTTAAAATGAAAGTTAATAAATTAGGAAGGTGTCATAATCTCGGACCTGGACGCATCCCCTGGGCGAGTTCACGTTGAGGCTCGATTTTCGTTTAAATGTAATCCCATATCTTGTTTACCTCGGGCACTTTAAAAAAATCACTCGTAGAAGCTCTTTGCTTGTGGAAAAATCTTTGCTCACGGAAAAATCAAGAGCGGAAAAAAGTCCTTAGTAAAAAAAAAAAGAAAAAAAAGGCCCGTAGAAGAAAGAAAGAGTACCATTCTGTAAAGAAAAGAAAAATATTCCTTTGTAAAAGAGACATGTTATGTCGGAGCTCAACGATGGCGTCCATATTTCGAACAAAGCAGTCGCCGTCCAACCAAACTTTGCCATACACAATGTTAAAAACGAGGTTTCCTTTTCTTTATTGAAGCCTGGATACAAAGACAACAACAATTGCCTCGAATCGTAATTTTAAAAGCTGTCTGTCGATTTGTTGTCTTGCTCCTCAGCACATTTTTCGGCTTCTCCATGTTTGCCGCGGGCTTTTCTTTGCTTTGGCAACTTTGCTCCTTATTGTGTCGCCCTCCTCAACGCTCCACCGAGCGATCGAGAATCTTGATCCATCGTCATTGACGCCAGGAGGTGCAGTTGTCCCATTGTTTGCGGTTTCAGAAGGCGAGATGATCTCCTGGCGTGGGGAGATATTGTTTGCGAACCTCTATGAGCTAAAATCTCGAATTTGATTTTAGGAGGAATACGACAAATTTGAGCGAAATTATAGGGTACATAGATTTGTCTGATTTTCGTCAAATTTTACCAAAACATTCCAGGAATAATGACAAAGGATGTGTGGGGAAATCGTGATATTTGAAATATTTGTCCTGTGGCGTCCATTTACGCAACACGCCTCACATATTTTTAGTTACTCCAACTTTATGGATGATGATCATGTCTAAAAGTACACTCCGAGTGACCACGCGTGACCACGAGTGATTGTGACCACGAGTGACCAAGAATGACCACGAGTAAAAAAACGAAAACAGAATCAATCAATAACTAAAATAAAAATAATTGATTAGCTAAGAAAAATATTCAAGTGAATTTTATGGGAAATATTAAAGGAAAAAGAACTATGGGGCTGACCGACATTCCGCAAAGGAAACTACTTTGCGGTACTGACGACTATCGACTCAAGTGAATCAAGTTAATCCCCTGACACTTGATTTATGGGGAGTGTATCATATATCTGTACGTCTCACATGTTGCTGGTGAAGATGACGTTCTTGAGAGGCAAGTAATTGTTAAAGGTAAGCCAAATTTGCTGTTGTTGGTTTAAGAATGAATTTATAATCATTGAGAATTCTCTGAGATAATGCACTTATCAGCGGCCATCCCGTGGGGTTGACCCCGGAGAACCCCCAGGCATTTGCACCAAGACATTCGCAAATTCCACCTACCCAAGGCCAATATTCTTCCACAAAAAGCTACCACTGTCCCTACCCCGGGGAGCATAATTTGAAAGGAATTCCAAGTTGTAACGTAATTTTCTGCATAGTTTTTAATAAAAGTTTAACAATAATATATATAGTTAGCAAAATATGAATAATTCAAACAGATGACAGTATAAATATTCAACACCTAATCATCAAAAGATTAGCATGGAAGAGATCATAGATTTCTAGCGCTATGTTAGGGAAGGATGACCAACAAAAGGGGACAGATTTACGGGAGAATCGTAAGACACGCTTACCTTTTTCTCCGTCGCCATTTTGGAAGCCGTTCACCGGTAATACCCAGTCCCCGCGGTCCGGATCTTTCATTTTTGAAGATAGCGGCGATGTTACAAATCCCTCGGGTCTTTCCCCGTGTATCTCGCATCGGAAGTGCAAAAGCGGTCCAATGCCCCCGTCCCGGGCCAAAAATTGGCGACAAAGGTCAGAAAATCCCGCGCTATTTCCCCGTATGTCCCCGGGGTCAACCCCCCGGGATGGCCGCTGATAAGTGCATAAGATGCATCATTCCTCTAACTTGGGACATGCTACATGATTATCGGCTGTAAATTTGAGCGGTGATTTGAGAAATTATCTTGTTCATCGATGCAAAATGTTGAGTAAATCAGGTTGAATAATTTTGCGCGATACCCGGGAGCAAATGTGTGTAATGGTCATGCAAAATTAATTTAATTAATAGATCCTTAAAACATTTTCAAAAGTCATTTATTACGGCAAAACGATACGATTGCGTTACTTCAGTCGACAGCTTAAAGGTCAAACTATGAATGAAGCGTTGACGACTAGACTTATTACTAGACTTATTACAGATTACAAGGAACAAATCACATTCGAACTTAACAGAAATTTAGATCTTGTTATGAGCTTTCAAAAAAACGTACAATAAAATCACGTTTATTTCACTTTTATTCGCGGTTTTTAATGAATGAGGGCTACAGTTCTTTTTCCTTTAATACTTCACTTAAATTCCCTGAGATATTTTTCTAATTATTATTTTATTTTAGGTAACAATTAATAAATTTTACTAGTCACGCAATTAAACACCGGCAACACTCGATCGAGAGAGATGTGGATTTATATGTAGTCACAAAATGCTCAAAAAAAAAATACTGTAATTTACGATAGAAGCAAGCAAATAATCATAGAGATCTGCAGATTATTCTGAAAGTTTTATTTAGCAGAAAGCATGAACAACGCGCTTGAATAATTCCTACGGAAAGTCTACGGGTCACGCAACAGATGTTAGTTTGGCGGAGTTCTGCATGGAAATGTTCGATGGCGGTAAGTGACAACGACAACACTATTTTAATGTTATTTTCGGGATAGCAGCACAGTTTTTAGTTTGATTGAGCTATTGATATTTGCTCTCGAGTGAGAGCGCAGAATTTCTCGTCTGTGAAAGCCGAAGTTACAGCACACTGGAACTTGTGATAATGTCAACCAACACGCAGCGTATGACTTTAAAATCCCCTGAAATGAGCAGTGATGACGACAAACAATCAAGTTATAGACTAATGGATGTTTTGTGCCGTACAAAAGCCATATTTGCTGATTTCAGCAAATCTCCATAGTAATAAACGACAGAAAAAAAAGCTACGATTTTCTCATTAATTTTTCGCCTACACGCATCTCAGTAAGCGTGAAATTCTCCATTCCTACGAAAAATCTTGAAAGTTCTTCGCATTTTTTAGCTTTCTTGATCAACCATCTCGTATAGAGAGCTAAAAAATGTAGGTTTATTTTGTCAAGTGACCGCCTAGATCCAGAATTGCGTGACTGGTGTAGTTGAGAGAAGCTTGTCACAGTCGCAGATTTTAAAAGGCATTCAACACAAAAATACGGTAGTGCCTGGATATTTTTTTGACGGTTTTCGGAGATGAAATGATGGATTATAAAGGGAAATTAAGATTAGTGTTGTAGCTTTCTGGCAAGGGGAGATATTTGACCTCAAAGTTGTTAAATATTTGGATGAATCGAAAAGGAAGGTCTAAGAACACAGTCGTTTATTTGCCTCTGTTGATTGACAAGCCGTCGAACAAATTGACTGATACTTGCGTTGGACATTTACTAAGGATGTAATAATATGTGTGCAAACCCTCAGAGTAATTGGTTAAATACCATGGCAGTGAAAGCTTCATACATTTTACCTATTTTGAAGCGATTTCCCTGATGAAAACCAAGAAAAACCGGGGGGGGGGGGGGGTTGTCTATCTTCCCCAAGAAAAAACCAAAACAGAAACCAATTTGTCTTTTTGAGTTTTGGGGTAGATCCTTTAAACTGGCCAATTTCATTGAAATCGGTGAGATGGTGTGTAGCACGACTGCCTGGTGCTGTCGTGGACACACTTCAGCTTTGTTTTGAATGGGGTATAACCCTGTTCCTGGCTAGTGATACATCTCTTTCAGGAGAATGAGGTGAAAATATCCACTAAAAGATAGCAGACTAGCCCGCAGTTTTTTTTTTCTGGTTAGGCTCTAATTAACAGCTCTGAAAGCCACGTAATATTTTCAGCACGATTAAGTTTCATGTTTCTCCATCCTCATGTCGTTGTACATGGTCAAGGTCATGATCAATATTTACAGTAAACTTGCAATATGTGGTAGCTCTACTCTAAGCATAAAAGAATTTATTGTAGACAATCTTGAGTGAAAATGAAAATGAAACTTCATGAGTTGGATTTCACATAATAAATATTCCAGAGACAGAAAGTGGGATGCCTTCTCGATTGCGGTGATTTGGAAGTTTTACCCAGCATCCTTAGATTGTATTTACCCATTGCTATAACAGTAAACATGGTGAAATATTTTTTAAAACCGAGTAAATGTGTAAACTCTTCATTACCAGTCAATGTGACTGTCTAAAGAGGGTGTGAATGGGGTTAACCGACTAGCGAAAAAGGGCGAAAAATACTGCCGACTACCAACAAAACGAGAAAAAAATTACCGACTACCGACAGAAAAAAAATTAACCGACTACCGACATGGGCCGACATTATCGACATTTGTTTTCAGAAAGTTAAGATCAGCAGAGAATTTTGTATTTTTTCTAGTTTACGAAATAACCACATTTAAGTTAGCTATAGAATTTCCTGTCATCTTCTTACTTTTTGGCCGGAAGAGCGCGGGATCATTTTACAGAACAATTTCCGGTACTCAAGCCCACGAAACCTCCCACTGTAATAGCGGAATTCGCAGAGCGTAGCCCCATAATTATACAAAGTAGTAGTAGTTACCCATCAAACCGAAAAAATTTGGACTTATGACTGTACGGGTACCCGTACAAGGCGCTACTTTTAACATGCGTGGTCAAACCGGGGTCTAGTCCTAGCCGTGGCAAGGCGTTCTACCCTTGAGACATGCGGGAAAAAAGAAATGCGAGGTCCGCTTTTAAGCTTGGCTAAATATATGCATTATTTCAATCACGTTGATTGTTCATACGGTCCAGCCGTGTTAGCCATGGGTGGAATCATAAAAGTGATAGCGAGTTTTTTTTTTCCGAAAAGGCGAAGAAGTCGCAATCGAACTCCACCGTAGCCGGGTTCCGGTCGACGAAGATAAACAGACAAAGGTATTCGAATTTAAAAAAACATCTCACAGAATTTTGGGGATTGAAGGAGCAAGCTCTTCAGTTTGAAATTGGTGGTTTCTCGCTGAAGCTCTTTCGCCTGACAAAATCGTCCACGGGGAAGTGCGAGAGCTTTGCTATAGTAACAGATGGGCAGTGGTAACTAGAACTGCCAAACTTAATATCTGATGAAGGCAGCAGTGAGCTCAACTGAGAGCTTGCTTCCTTGAGTTCACGACACTCTTAGTTTGCTCTGAAAATGGTTCACATGCAAGCATACCGAGCTCCTGAGCCCCCGAGCCGAATTTTTCCCGAGTGCGTCTCTTTCCAAATGTTCTAACAATAGTATAAGCGCTCTGAAGTTTCTCATCAACATTTCCGAGAAAACGAAAGCTAACGACCGCGCGCTCGAATGTTTATTCAACATCTTGAACCCTTACGTTATCTTCAGACTCTATTAACCTCGATCTTCGTTTTGCTATTTATCAGAATCACGTAGGACTTTATACACGATGATAGTTATACTGAAGCAGGTTGTTCGGGGCATATCTGCAATCGAGGGTACTACAAACAACGACTGTCATCAAAGTATCTTCTAAATTGCTGCACCTAGTCTTACCTGGAACACAGAGGTAAGGATTCAACCAATCTGTTTCTCAAATCTCTTGGGAAAATTAATCCACAGCGAGAGTTCCTTTCCTTCGACAGAGGTGTAAAACTAAATGATTTGTAGATAACTGTAGAGCACTTTTACAAACAAGAAATTCGATGGGATGAGAGGTGAGAGACGAATGACATTCGATTCATCGCCTCGTCTGGCTCCTAGAATTTGAGTATGTAATCCTGACATTCGCACAATTAAAAAGATCACATGACCTTGACAACAGAAATCAAATTTCATAACTGTCACGCGACCACTTGTCAAGGTCTTTGCCCGTTACATTCCGACCCCTATATTTATTCAGTGGGTAAATTTGATTCCTTGTGTTTATCTTGGTTAAATCGTTGTCATTTTCATGATTGTCCCAAGATAAGTTAAACCGACAAATTTTCTCAAAATAAGAAACCTGTTTGCGACTCTGAGTCAGTGGATAAGAGACAAGCGAAGAACCGGGCGAGTTAAAGTTCCTGATCTCACGGCAGCTTTTTTGCTCATTTCCATCAACCAAGAGCATAAAGAAAATTAAGGCTAACATCAGCCCTGCCCCCCTTCCCACCCATTAAGAATAAATGGCGCATTTTGGGTAATTCCGCCCTATTCTTGTTTTTAAGTTCTTCACTAAATGCGTGACTGAGCTCACAGGTAGCCCACGCTCGCACAGTTAGCCATCATAACTGTACAAATATGATAACTATTTTGGCCGACGAGCGAAATATGAGGATGTCTGAGAATAAACTGTTGCATACTTAACCCAGAAATTTTAAATACTTTTGAACAAAGAACTTTCAGTTGCCTCTATATTGTTTGCTCGTTTGAATTTTGTAAGTTTCTTAAAGCTGATTTACGGCCGCATAGGTAATTTTAAGTCCCCTCTCTTGCCTCTCTCAACTGCGAGCTAATCAGCCGCAAAACAGCCTTGAAAATTCGAAAAAAGTTGTTGTCTTTGTTTTTGATCAAAACGGAATCAAACTTTCAAGTTGAGAATGTACTATTCCAATCCTTTAAGTTCCACAACACAAATATACCGAAAGCTAGCGATTATGAGCTCAGTGATTACACAACTTCGTAAGAGTTTTAGGAAGAGCTTTTAAATGGAGGGGCCTATATCCGAGGGGGTTTATAAACGGAGGGGCCTACGTCCGTGGGGGCTTGTGAAAGTACTAGAAAGAGTGAAAGAAGCTGAACGCTGATCAAAATACGTTTTGCATTTATTGGTTTTTAATTAAGCTTCAAAACGTCGAAATAACTCAAACTCGTTTCATTACATTTAAAACAGGATTTTTTCAAAAAACTAACAACACGAACAAAACTGTAAGATAAAAAACGCGGAAGTTCAGATTTCCCCCTCGAAGTTCATCTTTGCTCTCCTAGTATTTAATATTTTTCTTTTGTATTTTGTAATTTATTTTTGTTCAAAGGTAGATGTGCATTTAACCTGAAAGGGGGGGGGGAGGGCTTATAAATGGGGGTTGGGGGATCGTAAGCAGCAGTTTACAGAATTTATATCTTTGCCGTATTTATATACTAACAGAGTGTTAATGAAAAAGCTTGGGCTTCTTGTGGTGTCTTACGGTGTAACTGGGGTATTGTACTCCTTTCTGTTACAAAAACCAACTGAGGTGAAATGAACCATGGCTATTTTTAGTTGATTAGATACTCTTTCCAAAAGCTTGGAAAAAAGAGCTACAATTGGATATAACAAATCCTTATCAGCATCACACAGTGCAACTGCCATTTTGACATCTCAGGGACAGAGGATGTGGACACTGAGGTAGAAATATTAAAACTTGTGGATTTCAGACATGATTAGAATACACAGGTTCAATAACAAGCCATCAAACTAAGTTAAAACTTGACTTTTTTATGATCATAAGCCCAGTATTCTTTTTAATGACTGATCTTTGTGTGCTTCATGGGTTCAACTGCCCAGCATTTTAGCTTCTATTTCAGTTTTAAAATATAATCTCACTATTTAAATAAAATGTAAAAAGGACACAACATACTCAGTATGCCAAGTAATTCTCATATATTTCATATTAGCAGTAATCTTTTTAAGTTTCCACAAGCCCAAAAGTCTCCTTACTACATTTTTCATCCCAGACAAAAAATGAGTGGGTTCCCTGTGGTGTCTTTTGTCTCTGAACTTTGCTGCAACAGGTGTGGTTGTTCTCTCTTTTCAATTTTCCACAATTCAATTTTCTTTGCCTGCAACAAAAATACATCATCAAACAAGAGGGAAACTTCAGAGAGATAAAAAAATAAAATACATGATAAAAAATTCATTGATAAGAATCCCTATTTAATTAACATCTTGTCCCATAGGAAAAAAAAAAGGCCAGGCACACCAAGTTTTCTACTGTTTAAACATTAACTTTCTCAGAACCTTTAACCCCAAATAGTAACAAGCAACTAATTTCTCTTTGCTTTTTTTGGGTTAAAACAGACAATACCAAATGCATGTGAGGATTCTATAATATCATTGTGCTTCTACAATTTCCTTGGCTGACAGTGTGTTCTTGCAGGAATTGGCACATGTGAGCACAGGGTGCAGATGGGAAATGTGTATAACAGCATAATTAACAGTAACATAAGCATCATCTTCCAAATATGATGAATTTTATTTCTTTTTTTCTATTGCTCAATTCTATGAATCTAGTTTAATCTCACATGTATTTGTAAGGGAAATCCCATGAGCTCAAGTACATTTCTTAATTAAAAGGTATGAGTGATGTTTAGAAAGCTTTGGTAATTGCACAAGCTATGGGAGTGCTTTTTGGAAACCTTTCACAACAAATTATGAGTAACCATAAATTATGAAATGCAAGACCTTTTTGTTCTTTTTTATGTATGCAGATATGTTCTGAACAAAACCTCATACAAGTACTGCTTTTTGTAATTAGAGATGTAGATAATTATATTGTGTGATTTGATAATTCATTAGAATGAAGAGGGTGATGGACACATCAAATTTTAAAGTTTTTTTCTTTAAC
Source organism: Pocillopora verrucosa (assembly GCF_036669915.1). Taxonomy (NCBI): domain Eukaryota; kingdom Metazoa; phylum Cnidaria; class Anthozoa; order Scleractinia; family Pocilloporidae; genus Pocillopora; species Pocillopora verrucosa. The sequence continues at coordinate 11,915,828 of NC_089316.1, read as the reverse complement.
AATGGAAAAGTTTAGTGCTGTTTAGTTATTTTCAAAAGCTTTCATTTCAAGCCAGTGTGTGGTATGGAAAACCTGTAACTTAATAAGAAACTTATTAAGTTATTTTCAAATTCATACACAATGGACCAATCAAGAATGAAACATTTTGTTTCAGTATATAATGGTTATCATTAGATTATTTTGAAGGTAGTATTTGAATTTAAGTAAACAAAGTATATTACAGTCCTATGACTAAGTGACTTGCTGTATTCTCTTATCTCAAGTCCCTAATTTTTGCAAATGACTGTTGACTGTTGGGGAGAAAATAACAAAAAAGGACACCAACAATTTGACAATGAAAAGTTAAACCCCATTCCTCTCTTGCTGTAAGACAGTACCCACCACATGATAAAAGTATGAATCTGATTAATTCTGATTAAAGCTGACTAATTTGAGAGTATATATTAGAGTTTGAGAGAACATGTTTAAGTATGTAAGTACTCAAAATTACTTTTAAATTTTTTAATATCACGATTTTATACCTCTCAAATCAAAACAATTTTTATTTGACCCTGATTTTCCCCTTTGCCTTCTGCTCAAGGAACATTTGAGAGTCTTGGAAAAAAAAAAACATTGTTTCCCTTGAAGCTAGTCGTTACAAACCCAATATGTTCAAGTTCATTAACAAAGTTTGACCTGAAACAAACTCTGGACAGGTATATGGCAAAGAATGTATTGTATTGAAAAACCAAGGCTTCCTTTTTCTATAACCCTTCTCTCTGCTGAGAACTTAACCCTGTTCACTTGGCTTTACTAAACTATACTTGTTTGTCTAAGTATTTAATCACTTGGCTCACTTTTGCTGTAGTATTCACTCAGTACAACAGATGTGCGAGAGCTACTTTTATCACACGGAAAAGAATGCTTGATTTATCATGGGTTTTATGCTAGTAAATTAGATATAATTGGTTGTTGCTAGGTGATAATCAGAACAGAAGTCAAACAATTCCCACAATTAAATTGTGCTTTGTCTTTTGATAACAAGAATTATTCTATACATCTGTCACCGAGTTGAAGATATAGTACTGTCAAGCAACATGAAGTCTCTGCCATCCCTGACAGGACACTTTTGGGGCCCCCTTTGACTATCTTGAGCCTGGTCAGTCTACCAGGAAACTTGCTGCTAATGTCTTAAACAGGCTTTAAGACCTTTAAACTCCTTATCACAGGCATGTTTCATGTTGTCTTTCTGAAACATTAACAGCATCCATAAAGAAGGGCCTGAAAAAATCTAAAAAAGAACCATTGAGGAGATAAAATATCTAAAACAATTTGACAAATTTCTGGTTGAGCATTAAAACGATCTCAAGCATATTCTCAGAAATATTATAAACAACCTGTGTCAGATCAGGTTTTCAGTTGAGTAAGTCAACTCTCAAATCTCAGAAGTAAAAGGAGCAAGATTTCAGGTAGTTGGCTACGAGGAGACAATTTGGGACAGATCTGAACACTATAATAATCTTTTTACTTGTCTTACACAGTGCTATTCATAACATTGATTGAGCCTAAAAACAATTAATCTAATATTTCTAAGTTTTTCCATGACCTTGGTCTGTGATTGGCTAAAATACTAGCACTATATTCAACCAATCAGAAACAAAAACATCAATTTAGTTTCTTGTATTTAGCAGTGGCCAAAGTTAGTTTCTCTCTGTTTTTTTATTCCTTCTTTTTTCATGTTTTAAAATCTTAAGTACAAAACCACACATTACACTTACACTTACAATACATCATGATACATCATGATCAGCTACCTTACTTTTACAAAAAAAATTGATGATCAATAAGTTCCATTATAATCCGACAAATACAATTATTTGCTTGTGGGCAATTGGTCTAAGCCCATCACATGACAGAATGTCCCATAGCTAAAACTGGGAGATATGCAAGAATATACCTATTGTTGAAAAATATTTGAAGGATAATAAACATAAAAGAGGGAAGCTGTAATATAATTTATAAAATAAACTTGACAGGCATGAGCATTCTTTTCTCCAACAAAGGCATGGGTTGTCAAAGGCTACCAATTGGGTTGTCATCCATTATATACTGAGCCAAAAAAAATCAGAATTGCAGGCAACCAAAATTAGACAGCTCTTCAGGACAAATTTATTGGGTAATATCTTATCATCGGTATTATCAAGAAGTAGGTATGCAGGCGATGGGGGAAATTATAGACTGAAGGGAACTGCAAGATGTTGGAGACTTGCTCAGCAAAGTTGATAAGCTGAACAAAACAACAGCATCATTGGTTCAAAAAAGATAAATGAAAGAGAAAAAAGATACAAATTTAGTGGTTTGTGGGAATCACAGTCCCAGAGGTGCTCCTGATGGCCAAACATACTTTTAACAGTCCAAAAAGAAACACGCTCTTTAATATACTTCCAAAGAAAATTTTAAAAAACTGAAGAATCAAAGCAAGGTGAACAATTGAAGCAGTTGCTAAAATAAATTACAAATAATAATTTACTTTAGATATAAAAAACAAAATAAAGGAGAACAAAAGACACTAACAAATGTTGTACAAGATCCAGGGAGGATGTTTCATTTCAGTGGTGAACCAAAGAATCCATTCTGCACTTAATTAATTTAACCACAAGTTGCATTATGCTGAAGGGTAAATTGAAACAAAATAAAGCAAAACAAGAAAAACAATAAATAAAAAAAACCTGAAGATAAATTTGTCCTGAAGAATTCATTTTAAGCAGCAACTACATGTAACTGCTATTTTTCCATGGAGAAAAACATAAGTAAATCCTTAGCACTATGTAAGCTTAATTAGCCATTTAACTCCCAGAAGTGATGAACATGAAACTTCTCCTGATAATATCCTCACATTATCCAGCAAACAGGTAACAAGAATCCTGAAACTTATCAGAGAAAAGTTATGCTGATTTAACAAATTCTTACAACTAATTTACAAGACAATGTGTAGCAGCTAGAGGAGAGAATTAACAATCAGATCTTGGGGGTTAAAGGGTTAAAAAGAAACAAACCAAACCTCACGTGCCTTCGATGTCATTTTTTCATTCTAGGTTCAAAATAACTTTCCTGTTGAGTAATTTGTCACGATTAAGATTAATACGAGCAATACTCAGAAAAAGAAACGTAAGCATAAAATGGAACAATCCCTAGCTGCAACCCGTAGCAGCAACGTGTACCGGCATTTGAGTAACCAGGTCTTGGACAATCTTGAAGCTGACTTCGTTGAAACGTACATATCCTTGTGTTAACTACACGCACTACTTCAGCGTAGAGAACACGATGAGTCGACTAAAATCTTACCTCTATTTTGCAATCAGCAAGAGGCTTCGCCAAACCTGAGATTCTTCTGTTATCTTTTCCCTTGGAGCTCATTATTTCGGGTAAATTTGGTAAAGTTTCCGCACAGCCCCATACTATTGTAAAACAAATCTGTTTTCCCAACGGAAATGTATTGTTTTTGTCATTGTTTTCTCTGTTCAAGAACTGAATGCATAATGTAGGATGGGGCTGTGCGGAAATTTTACCGTAAATTTTCATTCTCCTTTGTCCGCCATCTTTAACTACGCACAATGTATCCTGAGTAATTTGAGTGGTATGCTCAACTTGGCTTGAAGCAACAAAGCGGAAATGAATTGGGCTACAACCGGAAGTTGGGAATCACTTGTCTTTGTGATATGTACTAACAGACTGCCTTAGAGCTTTCTTAAAGACGCTTACAAAATTCTGCCAAAACCAAAATGTAGGAGACTTAAGGACGAAAAAAATTATGAATGGTTGATTTTCTTCAACCAAGGTTTTGGCAGATGGAAAACTTTTGCTAAAGGCATGGTCCATCGAATAATTTCCACGATTGCAGTAAACTCGGCGTGAAATGCTTGTGTGGCAAAAAACTTTTCAGCCTGACTTCGTTTACCCGGTTGTTAAATTTATGAACGACTCGTCACAATATCGCGACGTTGATATATGTTGTTTTAAGCCCGTCTCAGTATTGGCCATCTGGGGCAAACTCCGACCTTTTCTTCTATTTTTGGAAATAACGCATCATTGCCGCAAGCATCTTTACAACGATCTCAATCATTTTCAATCTATTATCTTTGTATTTAATTCGGCTTCTCGGAGCTATTGTCTAAGAGATTGGCCTCTTTACCATACACGTTGTTGTATTCGCAAAAAAAACCGACATTTGAAAACAACGGCTTGAGCGCTAGAGGCGACTTCACTGTTAACCCGGCTACGTTTCATCATTCCTTAGGGATTTTAGTTCTAATAGCCCAATTTAATTTTTGTGCACAACCTGTGAATCAAATCTATGAAGTAAAATATTGTATCCTTCCTCTAGTAGTTTATAAGAATGAGTTTGCTAGTACCTGTATGGCTCTACACAATGATATTTTCCAGGCTCCAAAAAAATCCCTTTCCTAATTAACATTTCCCTTAAATCAAATGGCTTGCTAAAATCCTCAGTCCCTCGTCCTGACAGCCCAGCCTCGTGAACTAGTCGGCAACAGGTGTGAGAATCAAATGAGTGAAAGAAATAAGCCACCCTGTTCCCTTACACACCTTTCTCAATGCCGTTCGCTTAGTTTGAATGTGGCATTTAAGACATTTTGTATATACTACACATTTTTTTATTTAGCCAGGGCACCTGCATAATTATTTCATAATGGTGTTCATAAGAAAATGGTTGGGTTGAAATACATCATAATATTTTGCCAGCAGGTAACTGTATTAATGAAAAAATGTTTAAAAAAAAGTACGCATTCAATGTATATCCTGAGTTTTGCATCAAGTTGGCCAATTTTAACAAATACTCAAGCCCTTTTAAAACCTCTTATGTTAAAATTTTGTCAGAGTGAACTAGTGAAAGTCTTAGTTGATGGTCAAATGAATACTTTTTCAGATCAATAAAATGTATTGTTGTTTTTCATGGTAACCGTGATGTTGCCACAACTCCAGTTTCCAGGACAGAATTTGATGGAGGCTATCATATCAGACTTTCGAATCTCTTTCATGGGTCAATAGCAATATCGACTCAACTTTAAAACTAAATATAAAACTTAATTGATCTTTGGATTAGTTTCTGTAATGCACAAAGATATTCTAGTTCTAGCCCGTCTTCGTTGAAATCTAACTTTCGCAGCGTAAGAACCAGATGGTTGACAAATTTAGAATTTCAGTCGCAAGAGTTGCCAGGATAGAGGACGGTTTAAAGACATGTACATTGATATGCAATTACAGCATAGGTCTTTGCAGCCAGAGCACTTGAAAGAGGAGAATTTTTAAAAACATCGACAAGAGTTGAAATGTGACTTTTCTTTTTAATTTTCTACGCTTATCGGAGGAGTTTGACAGTTTAGAGAAAAACCGTTGAAGTAAACAGTCATAATGGCGACACCAGGAGAAGGTATAAGAGATTTTAAGTAGGATTCTGGCACATTGTTTCAGTGACTACTGATCCCGCGTGTAAACCCTTTAATGGACCGGTGATATCTAGATCTTAACTCGAAGTCGTTTAACGTCGTTTCATTCTGTCTAAACCAAAATTAACAAACACGGGCAATAAAATATCATTTCAACCGATACAGAAATCTAAGGAAGAAAACATTCTATATTCTGGACAATCCGTTCAAACAGTAAGGAACGTCAACGAAACTCTTTAGCTGCTTGAAAATACCGCTGACTAGCACGCATGTTGATATGTTGATCACTTTGCAAGTTGTGAGAATATCGTCCTTCCGTTCCACATCTCGTTAACTCGCTTCGAGAGCCAGTGCATAGGAATTTTTAGAAGTTGAAGGGCTGGAAAATAAACTGACTGGAACTCCGCTTTTAGGGTTGGCTAAATAAATCTATATTATATTTGACAGGGACCACTCGTCGAAGCAGGGGTGAGCTTGTTGTTGAACTTTCAATGGGGCGAAACCTCTATAAACCACAAAGAATCATGGGAGTTAAACCTGAGAAAGAGACATTTTGTATTTGATTTTTGCTGAACTTTCACACTTTTTAAGAACAAAAAGGTAGCTCAGCATCTACAAATTTTATTCTAAGGCCGTTACACGTTTTATACTTATCCACCACACTGAGACAAGGGGAATCTCGCTCTATACAAAATTACGCTGTTAATTCAAGCTAACCACAAACGATTAATTTTAACTCAAATAGTGTCTAGCATCTAATTTTTCCTTACAGTGTCAACATAATCAAAAATTAAGAACACGAGAATATAGTAACTGATCTCTAACTTAAGAAGCTCTTAACTGTTAAACCAATTATCTTTGTCTGTTCCTTGGGAAATGCACAGAGAATAATAAGGAGAAAATACATTCTAATTTCAAGCTGTGAAATACGAAATAAGATGCTTGAGGGTAGTAATGTGCTTCACATGTTCTGGACGACAGAGCTAAACAACGAAATGCTACGTCACAGTTATACGGTCAATAACACGGGCTCAAGCGCTCGAGGTTAAAATTCAGCGAAATTTGCGGCGAAAAATAGAGCTGGCATTTAAAACCAAGGCATTTTGTTGTCGTTGAAGGAATTTACCTATTTCCAGTGTTGTCCAAAGAAGAAAATAAAATTCTAAAAATATCTAAGGGGTGTACAAAGCTTTTGGGAGTTATTCTGGAAGTTATTCTGTAAAAAAACGCCTAGAATCTATAGCATAGCACATCGAACGTGCAAACGACTCAAAATCCGCGCCAAAGCGTAGCGCATGCGCAGACGTTATTCAGCTCTGTCGTTCTGGAAAAAATACGGGTAAATATGTTTTTTTTAAAGAGATAATCTTTCCCCTATCTTGAATCGCAAGGAAAAGGAACGACTTACTAAGCGCGAATGCTCGACACAGACGCTCTTTAGAGTACTCACAAAGATATTTGACGTAATACAGAAACGACTCAGTCTCTATCGTATATGACTAAGGAGAGTCATTTCCTACAATCTCATCGCAACAATACTGCTTTGCTAGACGTTTACATTCCACCAATTTGTGACACAAGGTATCGTACAAAACTTTGTAAGTAGCTTCGCAGCCTCCTTTTTGTTTCCAAGCCATTAACATTTTATAAGCCTTCTCTGCCAGCTCCTTATTGGCTTGATCAAAGTCATCTATTGCAGCTTCGTTGAATCCCAGGCGTCTTCCTAATGTCTTCCATTTTCCTGCAAGTTCCCTGGACAGACATTCCAACTCCTCATCTGATGGTTCACCATCTTTAACATAATGAGGATAACAAACCAAACCTGAGGATAACAACGGAAGGAGAATAAAAAATTAGAAAAGGGATGTTTCAAGGCTTTGGCGAATAGCAAACAGTTGTGGCGAAAGGTGACTTCTCACCTTTTAATATCATTCAATACCGAATCGTCTGCCCTAAAGATTGTCAAGCTTGAGCGAGGATACATTTGCAGCGGCAGGGGAACCATTTTCCCAACCCATACATAAAAAAAAAAATAAAAACGCTTAGGAAGTTTTCCAGACTCATTATCTATTTCTGACCTCTTATTCGCGTATGGCCCGACAAGCATCTTGAAAATGGAGGTCATTAACGTCTCTTAGCTATAGTCTCCAGCCGTTAACGCTGGAATAGGTTAATGTAGTTCAAGATACACGGGTGTTGGATTACTGATAGAGCCCACTTTTAATTCATTATTTTTTATTCGCTTATAAAAGTGGGTAAAGAGGATGTCTAAGAAATATAATGCCAGTCTTTCTGCATAAACAAGTTTTACCATACATAAACGCGTGAAAACAACATGCAAACTTGAAAAAAATACAATTAAAAAGGGAAATCCATCGCGACATTTTCAATCTCGGTACTACCTGTAGATTGGTGTATCTTCTTTCTAGGAGGTGCAACAGGGCTGCATAACGATGATTCTGAATTTGGATGCTTTACGATTGAATGTTTCACACTTTGGGAGGAGATACCTGCAGAATAATGGGGTTAATTAGATGGCTGGGTTGAGAACTAATGCAAGTTTTATGGCGCTGATGGTTCAGAAACGTTGATGTGGTGATCCTGGACTGTGATCATTCGGGTAAGACCCGGCGTTCACAAATTAAAGTGGTAGGTTTTGTCGATTTCTCTTATAAGTAACAATGGGTATTGACAAATTAGACGAAGGGGGCAGTAATATTGAAAAAATATTCGATTCAAGATTTCATTTGAAAAGCAATAGCAGGTGCAAAGGATTCATCACTGTCAGAGTTACTCCATCATTTTAATGATACAGCCAACGGAATAATTTTTTTGTAGAATTACACTTCTTTGTGTCTTTCCTAAGACGTTTTGTGTTTTATTCGTTTTCAGCATCAAAGTCCCTGCAAGGAGGGACGCACGCACCGTGGCCTGCTTTAAGTTTACTGAAACATAACAGAGACAATAAGCCATCATTGTTGAGCGTGAGGGGGGCACGGCCCGATTTATTAACACATGAAGTAAGGCAGGTTATTATGACTATCCATTGAGAACACGTGCTTTGTCACTAAAAACTACATTTTAAAAATCCATAGAGCCTACATTTCTGAATTTACATATTTTAGAACAAGATGACTGGTCTTAAGTAGTTGTATTTATTCGAACGACATATTTTAGAACAAGATGACTAGTCTAGTAAATTGTACTTATTCGAACAACAACAAAACCTACAACAAAAACAACAACTTACCACTTCCTTCTTCAAAGTCAGAGGTGACAGGAATAGAAGCCTGAATGGAGGAAGGAAAATTTGCAATATTACGGGTGCGTATGTGGTGAATAGAAATGAGGAAATAAATAAAATTACTAATTAATCAGAAAAAGGAAAATTAATTAAGAAAAAAGGCAGAGGCATAGAAAGGGACTTTAAAGCAACTGAAAAGTAAAGTAATCACAAAATCAAAATCAAAAATTTGCAAAGTCGTGCATGTTCATATACTGTTTTCTGTGGGTAGGACATTTCTTTACCTATTCGACGTTCCTCAGTGTTTTGTTTCTAGTGATTCGTCCTTAATAAGTTTTGTGCCGCCTTAAATGACCTCATTATCTTACTCGGAAACTTGCTTTACTACTCCTAGGAGAAAGAAACCTAAAAATGGAGAACTTGCAAAAATGGCTTCTTTTCATCTTAGTAAGCGGTCTGACCACAGGCAATGCACTTTCGAAGTAAGGCGAGATATTTTTTATTGAGAATTTGACTGTATTTTTACTTCCTAAGAGCGGTCGTAATTATTCCAACACAAACTAAAATTTTCGCCATGACTCTTATTTCGCAAGATGATCATCTCACAACTGGAGCTTGGGCTGCCTGTGGTTAAAGCATTGCTAATCCATTTAATTAATTGTCATCTACTATAGTAAGGTTGGCATCAGTACTTTATTAGCTCTGGGCTAAAAGTGCATTTAATTAGCAAATCCACAAACCGTAAGATGTCACCTACTTGAAAGGCTAATACCATGATAATGTTGCACAAAAGTTGCTGATTTTGGTCGCAAAACTTCACTCCTGGAACATTCTCACTTCCTAAGCAAACTTCACCACCAGTGTAATAAACTTTGTTCTCGTGGAATCTGTTAAAAATGAAATGAATTTAAATGAGGCAAACCTAACGTACACTAGCCGAGTCTTCGTCTAGAAAAGCACACGTTTTGAAATCTTTTCTTACAACCGAAAATGACAACACATTCAACGAGAGCCCTACTGAATATTTAAAAACGAGACTTTGAAGACAATAAAGCCGAAACAAAACCAACATGTATATTTCCATGGCCCTATTGATTGATAAGAAACCTAAAAAAGCCATGGCGAAAAATGGTTAACTGACAGTTGAACAATGTACAATTTTACAATGGAAGGAATAAATCATTTCTATATAAAACTATCATGACGTAACCTAGAAGTATTTAATTAAATCATATGTACTTGATGGGCCAGAAATAAATTGTATTATATTATACCTCACAAACTGCAGGGAATTTTTCTGGTCTGTGCCCTGGGGTATGATAGCCTCGGAAAGAGACACCAAAATTTTCTCCTCTCCACAGACTGGTTTAGAAGAGCAGCCTTCGACTTTGTAGGGTACGACACATTCCGATATTTTCCGTATTACATCATAATACAGTCTTTGAGGATAGCAAAAAAGTTTGAGTTTAAAATGTCCTCGAACACCAGTCTCACACAAGCACGTAAAAAATCGGGCATGCTGAGGCCTAGACCTACTGCAAAGTTTTCCTACAAACTCAGTGAAGCCCGAAGTAGATTGTAAAAGTGATCTCATCAACTTGATTGGACGAAATCTATCGAAAAAGGAAAGGAAAAATCAAACACACCTCAAGCAATCCAATGGAAACGATTATCAGCCATTGCAGAGTAATCTTGAGTATATACGTATTCGAGTGGTCATTTCAATTATTGGATCTATAGTTAACTAAAAGAAATCCACGTATGTATGACTGAACACTAAAATACGTTTGAATTTCCTCTACGTCATGCGTATTATTTTTCAAATAAAGCCGACGAGAAATACTTACCCAGAGAAATGCCTAACTTTGAATTGCACTTTCCCATCTACAAGACGTGGCGGTTCATCTAATTGATCTGTAATGTCTTTCCAGTCATGTGCTTCAATAAGCGACTCACATTGTAATATCCTCAGTTCACCGGGACGTAACTCTGCCAACTCTTGTTTTCCTTTACGGAAGGTGAGAGGAATCCTTATTGTTACAGGCGCGATGAGAGCAACATTTTGAGAGCCTGAAATGTAAAGAACTGGACCGACAAGTCCTCCCTCTCTAAGCTCACCGCTTGGGAATTCTTGTACCTGGATTTAAAAGCAAAACAAGTTGTTGGGCATGTTAAATCACTCCCAGCATAAAGATAATTTGCTTTACATTGTGAAAAGTGAATTTCAGGATGAAATTTTGGAATTATCGAAAAATTATAGTACACAATGTAAATGTCCTTTCAAAGTTTTATGTAGTAATATAAGCATTATTATGAAAAAATGTATACATTGGACTTAATATAAAAAGTCTGATTGGTCAAGAGCACTCAATCAATATACAATAAAGAGTGAAGTTAACATTAAATAACCCAATATCTACCGCAGATATTGCAGTTATCATGTCGAATTGAACCTCTGCCTAGTTTCCAAGCCCTGACTGTCTGTAAAGTATTCTTAAACTTTTGCAAATTTAAAGAGATGTCTTCTTTCGTAATTTGTTTAAAAGATGTATAATAAAACAATAATTTCATTTGGTTTTTGCATGATGTCATAACTCACCAAACCTTTTGTCTGTGTTGTCTTCGGCTTACGTAGATAACTCAGACCTTGGTTTTGCTAATTCATCATGATATCATGCATAACTTCATCCACTAATTGCATTAATTGCAAACCAATACAAACCAATTTACCTGATAGGAATGATTTCAATTTGACATTTAAATCAAAGCAAAAGTCTGTTGCTTAGAATGAGTTTTCCAAAACCTAGATTTAAAAAGGGAATGCCCAGGATCCATGAGTACACATGGGGACAGTAGTACCACAAATAATTCGAAGTTACCAAAACTGCTGATTATAACTTTGTCACATGTATCTTCACACACATGCAAGCACAAGCCCAACTGTCCTCTATTTTAGCTTAAAGTTGTAAATTAATATCTCTCTTTCCATGAATATCGCCACCAAGTTCATGGAGTGTATGGCAAGTAACTGAGGGTACAGGTTATACTATTCAGCACCTTTGTTTTATCTCCTTGCTTTTGACAATCCCCTCACGCCAATCCTATGGCTTTCAAAACTGGAAAATGAAAAAGTTGCAGGACTCAGGCATGTATATAATTTTATAGTTCCATGCACCTTTATTGTCACACAGAAATCTTGATAAACAGGAACACAACTCTGAGGAATTTGGACACTGACATCAGGAAGGTCAGGCACAATACAGGTCAATTCCGGGCCTCCTGCAGTACCTCTTGAAAAGGTGAAAGACTTAGGACGCCAGACTGCAGCAAATGAAGAAACTGCTGATTTTGTACAAACAGCTTGTGCAAATGGGAAAAGCCACTTGGGAACTGTTGAAGTTTCTGCATAAAAAACAAATGATTGGAAATGCATCCTTCAGCTGTGTTTTGAAGTCTTCAAACAATAAAGTTACCCCCAACAGATGTCATTATGATATGTATGCTTCAAAGAATAAAGTTTGCAGCAACATGGTTATTGAGGAAAATTTATATTATAGTGATTAAAATGCATTGGAGACTTCATGTAACATTTGTGCAATAATTACACGTACTGCTTGGATACACCTAAAGGGTAAACGAAAAAAAAGTTCTAAAGTTGGATTTGAAATGCCTATGAAGAAGCAAGAAGTCTACTTTGACATTATGAGTGCAGCAGGTCATGCATTGGAGGGATAGATGTCCGCATCTAAGTCATTGCACACCTACTCCTTCTCCCTTAAGTCAACTGATAAGTTCGGGTTACAAGTTGGGTTTAATTTTGGGTTAGGAGAGGGGGAGCTGCACATTTCTCAAATGCTGACATTGATGCCAGTGAAAAAGGGAGCCTAGCAATATCATAATCATTCATTAAGTTATTATTAAGTTATTCACACCTGTATTTAATAAAAACATAACGTTACCTGATCCATGCCAAGTATTCTCTGTCTTTAATTCCTTCCATTCATTGTTCTCTTGGTCAGTCAGTTGCTTGATAACCACCTCATACCCCTCCAAATATGGGGCACTGTGCATCAAAACTTTTCTTGTAATCCAGATCTGGTGGGCCATCATGAGATATTTCAATAACACTGCTAACCAATATCTCATCACTGGCAGTGGAGGGGGAGAGGATCCTGGGGTTCCACAATAAGCATCTACATGTAAATGGCACAGGTTGTTGTACAGCTCCACTGCAAAGTTTGATAGAGGCACCAGCTTCCCTCAGGTGCCATGAGTCTTCCTTACCTCCGATTTTTCCTCTGAAATGCAAAGGAAATTAATTATCTAGCATTTTAAGATATTTTTCCCAAGTGGAGTAAGCAATGACAAAGGTATTTAAAATGCAAGTGGCAAACTGGCAGTTTGAAAAACTCATTTAGATATTGACACTTAATTTCAAAACTAGATCTAATAAATGTTATTTTTCTTTATTTTTCTTTTCTTTTCCATTAATTTGCTTTTCCTTGACTCAAATAGCCTCAAGTTATAATCATAAATCAAAACATTTATTTAAATGATTCACTATCATTTTTGATAATAATTAAGTACCCCTTTATTGATGGAAACCCTGAAAAAAAAATGTTGAATACCTGTAGAACATGGTAATTGAACTGGGTGGAGTAAACTTTGTTCTGAAATCATACGCGTGACATCTGAATCAAAGGATTGTGCAGCAGCATTAGACTTGAAATCACCAGTATGATTTCAGACCAAAAGTGCATGGCAAAAGTTCAATTACCACTTCATTACATTTATTTTAAATTTGCAAAATTCAGTTGTTAAATGAATAACGATTTTTTTAAAGCCGGTACAAATACATGTATGTTATTTATCCAGTACTGAGCTGGTGTGTAAAATGTTATAAAAGTTGTCTTTCTTTTTTTCTGCATTTTGATTGATTTCCTAAAACAATCGGTTAAATCTAATTTGTTGCTGTACTTTCGTGGAGCTTTCTCATTAGCTGGGAAATCGATGCACTTTAGAGCAAAAAATAGTGCATTTTATCAATAAATCGTGCCAATGAGAACCAATCAGATTGCAAGGATCACCAGTGATTTGAGCACGAATGTAATAAATTTTTAATAGCATTACAGTTATTAAGCATGAACTTTATTAACTAAAGATTAAAAAGAAAATAAAATAAAAGAAAGTAACTGTCATTTATAAAGAGGTCCGGAGGGTTGTTCTTTAGTCAGAGCACTTTGTCAAAAGTTGCCATTAGTTAACACCTCCTAGCAACTCCAACCTTGCTCTTTACAATGGTCTGTGCATCCATGAGAAAAAAAAACATGGGAAAGGCAAAAAACTGAGTCATTGCAGAAAAACCCATACCTTTTGATCAAAGTCTTTTCATTGTCTTCAGTGTCTACTGTTGCATCTTCTATATCTGCCAAATCTTTCCTGCCGGTGTAATAAGGTACCTCATCCTCCTCTTTGGCTGAGGAAATTATTATTTTGAGGTGCTTGGTTTCAGTATACAATATAACGGACATTTACTACCACTTAATTCCCAATATCTGTTCAACCAAAATTGTTCAACATGGGGTCTTTCCGCACCAACGAAAAAGGTTGTTTATTTAAAACGATTTTTTCGTCATCACTAAATTTTGACAAATTTTGGCCAAGGCCGACAAATCGTGAAACACATCGCCGACAAATTTGTCCCAAGTAAAATCTGGACAAAATTAATTAAATAAGCAAGACCGTGATAAACTTGTCGATTAATTATCGCAAAAGCTACGAACAACGTGTAGCTGAACTGAAATCAGTTTACTACAGAGGCAAAAATTCTCTTTTGTCGCAAAACTCTGGGATTCTAAAATTTTAAAACGGCTTTGAAAAATCCTAGAAAGTGGATATGGAATCCTTCGGCAGACTAGGTCGAGCGGTAAGAGAATTTTTCAACTTTGAAATTTATACTGTAGATGTAACACTCAAACAAACTTTTGTCCTTTGATTTTGCCAGGACAATTTTAGGCTGGAGTCATGAAAATCGCGAAAGCTCGGATATGCATTGATTAAGAGTATAAGATAAGATTACCGTATGACTCTCCTTCTCCAGCCTTGTCCCCCACTTCTTTTGCAATTTGTAGATGACGCTCACGGTACTCGATTGCATTAGGAAAGTTGCCTAAGCTATGAAAGGCATTGCCAAGACTTCCATAAGCCCGTCTCTCTCCAGCTTTATCCCCCACTTCTTTTGCTTTTTGTAGACGACGCTCGTGGTAACTGATAGCCTTATGAAAATCGCCTAACATCTGAAAGGCATTGCCAAGATTTCCATAAGCCCGTCCTTCTCCAGCTTTGTCTCCCACTTCTTTTGCAATTTGTAGATGACGCTCGTGGTAACTGATAGCCTTATGAAAATCGCCTAAACCATGATAGGCATTGCCAAGATTTCCATAAGCCCGTCCTTCTCCAGCTTTGTCTCCCACTTCTTTTGCAATTTGTAGACGACACTCGTGGTAACTGATAGCCTTATGAAAATCGCCTAAGCCATGATAGGCATTGCCAAGATTTCCATAAGCCCCTCCTTCTCCAGCTTTGTCTCCCACTTCTTTTGCAATTTGTAGATGACGCTCGTGGTAACTGATAGCCTTATAAAAATCGCCTGAGCTATCATAGGCAATGCCAAGATTTCCATAAGCCCGTCCTTCTCCAGCTTTGTCTCCCACTTCTTTTGCAATTTGTAGATCACGCTTGTGGTAACTGATAGCCTTATGAAAATCGCCTAAGCTATGATAGGCATTGCCAAGATTTCCATAAGCCCGTCTTTCTCCAGCTTTGTCTCCCACTTCTTTTGCAATTTGTAGATGACGCCTGTGGTAACTGATAGCCTTACGAAAATCGCCTAAGTTGCGGTAGGCATTGCCAAGATTTCCATAAGCCCGTCCTTCTCCAGCTTTGTCTCCCACTTCTTTTGCAATTTGTAGATCACGCTTGTGGTAACTGATAGCCTTATGAAAATCGCCTAAGCTATGATAGGCATTGCCAAGATTTCCATAAGCCCGTCCTTCTCCAGCTTTGTCTCCCACTTCTTTTGCAATTTGTAGATCACGCTCGTGGTAACTGATAGCCTTATGAAAATCGCCTAAGCTATCATAGACAATGCCAAGACTTCCATAAGCCCGTCCTTCTCCAGCTTTGTCTCCCACTTCTTTTGCAATTTGTAGATGACGCTCGTGGTAACTGATAGCCTTATGAAAATCGCCTAAGCTATCATAGGCAATGCCAAGATTTCCATAAGCCCGTCCTTCTCCAGCTTTGTCCCCCACTTCTTTTGCAATTTGTACACGACGCTCGTGGTAACTAATAGCCTTATGAAAATCGCCTAACATCTTATAGGCATTGCCAAGATTTCCATAAGCCCGTCCTTCTCCAGCTTTGTCTCCCACTTCTTTTGCAATTTGTAGATGACGCTCGTGGTAACTGATAGCCTTATGAAAATCGCCTAAGCTAAAATAGGCATTGCCAAGATTTCCATAAGCCCGTCCTTCTCCACCTTTGTCTCCCACTTCTTTTGCAATTTGTAGATGACGCTCGTGGTAACTGATAGCCTTACGAAAATCGCCTAAGTTGCGGTAGGCATTGCCAAGATTTCCATAAGCCCGTCCTTCTCCAGCTTTGTCTCCCACTTCTTTTGCAATTTGTAGATCACGCTCGTGGTAACTGATAGCCTTATGAAAATCGCCTAAGCTATGATAGGCAATGCCTAGATTTCCATAAGCCCGTCCTTCTCTAGCTTTGTCTCCCACGTCTTTTGCAATTTGTAGATGACGCTCGTGGTAACTGATAGCCTTATGAAAATCGCCTAAGCCATGATAGGCATTGCCAAGATTTCCATAAGCCCGTCCTTCTCCAGCTTTCTCTCCCACTTCTTTTGCAATTTGTAGACAACGCTCGTGGTAACTGATAGACTTATGAAAATCGCCTAAGCCATGATAGGCATTGCCAAGATTTCCATAAGCCCGTCCTTCTCCAGCTTTGTCTCCCACCTCTTTTGCAATTTGTAGATCACGCTCGTGGTAACTGATAGCCTTATGAAAATCGCCTAAGCTATGATAGGCATTGCCAAGATTTCCATAAGCCCGCCCTTCTCCAGCTTTGTCTCCCACTTCTTTTGCAATTTGTAGATCACGCACGTGGTAACTGATAGCCTTATGAAAATCGCCTAAGCCATGATAGGCATTGCCAAGATTTCCATAAGCCTGTCCTTCTCCAGCTTTGTCTCCCACTTTTTCTGCAATTTGTAGATGACGCTCGTGGTAACTGATAGCCTTATAAAAATCGCCTAACATCTTATAGGCATTGCCAAGATTTCCATAAGCCCCTCCTTCTCCAGCTTTGTCTCCCACTCCTTCTGCAATTTGTAGATCACGCTCGTGGTAACTGATAGCCTTATGAAAATCGCCTAACATCTGATAGGCATTGCCAGGATATCCATAAGCCCGTCCTTCTCCAGCTTTGTCTCCCACTTCTTTTGCAATTTGTAGACGACGCTCGTGGTAACTGATAGCCTTATGAAAATCGCCTAAGCTATGATAGGCATTGCCAAGATTTCCATAAGCCCGTCCTTCTCCACCTTTGTCTCCCACTTCTTTTGTAATTTGTAGATGACGCCTGTGGTAACTGATAGCCTTACGAAAATCGCCTAAGTTGCGGTAGGCATTGCCAAGATTTCCATAAGCCCGTCCTTCTCCAGCTTTGTCTCCCACTTCTTTTGCAATTTGTAGATCACGCTCGTGGTAACTGATAGCCTTATGAAAATCGCCTAAGCTATGATAGGCAATGCCTAGATTTCCATAAGCCCGTCCTTCTCTAGCTTTGTCTCCCACGTCTTTTGCAATTTGTAGATGACGCTCGTGGTAACTGATAGCCTTATGAAAATCGCCTAACATCTGATAGGCATTGCCAAGATTTCCATAAGCCCGTCCTTCTTCAGCTTTGTCTCCCACTTGTTTTGCAACTTGTAGATGACGCTCAGGGTTCCCGACTGCCATATGATAATCGCGTAAACTCTCATAGGAAATGCCAAGTTTTCCATAAGCCCGTCCTTCTCTAGCTTTGCCTCCCAATTCTCTTGCAGTTTGTGGATGACATTCATAGCATTCGATTGCCTTATGAAAATCGTCTAAGCCTTTAAAGTCATTGCCAAGATTTCCATAAGCCCGTTCTTGTCCAGCTTTATCCCCCCCTTCTTTTGTAGTTTGCAGATGGCACTCATGGTACTCAATGGTCTCATGAAAATCGCTTGAATTTTGATGGACAATGCCAAGATTTCTGTAAGTCTCTACCCTTCCAGCTTTGTCGTTGGGTTTCAACTTTTGTGTATTGTGCAAATTGTCGCCTACCCTCCAATATGAAAAAGGAAAAAATGGCGTTCGTGAGAAGAAAAAAGAAATAATCTAGCAATCATAAATACACAAAAAGTTCTTTTCTTCATAGAGATTCTCTTTTGCATTTAGCTTTCCACTTTTTTTTCTTATTCAAATATCCGTACAATTGAATGTAAATAATATTTTTATTTAACAAATGGCCAAATTGATTGGAAACTAACGAAATGTAGATGTTGGTCGATGGATTGCACTAAGTTTGACCTTGGATGAATTTTATTGCAAATGCTCTTCCGGTCCTTGCCCACAGTTTATTACTAAACTATGGAAAAAAAGAAATAATCGTTTCGGGATATCCTTCTCTCCATTTGTTTGAGGCTGGTTTTCACTAATGACGGAGTCGAAGTGGTAAGAGCACTTCTTTTCGAGTGAAAACAGAATATCGGAGTCGACTCCGACTCCGACTCCGTTGTAAAAGAAAACCAGCCTTTGGGTGATGCCTTATCATCGGCTGTTAAGCTTTCTACATAGGAGATTGATATTGAAGTGAAACAATTTATCAAAAAATCACCCGTCGCAGTTTGAGGATAAGTGTTAACAAATGTTTTGTTCCCCCCTCCTTCTGCATTCCTAGAAGCAACATAACCTAAACATAGCCACTGCTGGTAGAGAAGAGAAGGGAGAAGGCAACAAGGTTCTTCTAAATGTTTTAGCATGCCTTTGACAAAAGTGCTTCACATCACTGATGATTGGAAACAATTAAAAAGTCCCATTTATTGAGCATGACATGCAGAAACTATAGTGGGAAGCCATTGCCTAGGTTCTGCTATATGGTTACCAATGGGCCAATTACTGCCTAGTAAATTTGTTACATCTTTTTGTGGCCTTGTATCTTTATGGGGATGAAGTTATCACTTCAGAGACGTTGATATGAAGACTTAGCCAATTTGTAACTACAGAAGATAGAGAGGCATTGGACAAGTGCTTTGGCGATGATTTTAAACCTAATGATGAAGATGTCTTGGAATTTTTATATTATTCAAGTGTTTTAACCCTTTGCATCCTAACATTAGCATACTTTTTTTCCGTACTGTTCTCTATACATATCCTATGGTGCTGACAAAGAGAATTTGTTTAACAACCAAGAGCCTCTTTAGTTCGTGATCATTTCTTTATTATCTTGATCTTAATGTTTGTTTTAGAGCGGATACTGATAGGAGAAAATGGTCACTAATCACTCTTAGAGATCAACTGGTGGAGTCCAATTCTCAAGATATTATGCTCTAAGGAAAACTTTCAGTCCCTCGAGACTAAAGCAAGCCGCCAAATTAATTAACAAGTTATTCAGAGCTGAAGAACCAACTGAAGCAGAACTGACATCCTTTGAACAACTGAAACGGTTTATAGAGTCACTGAATTGCAAATCTTTACCCATATTTCTCTGGATCTGCACTGGTAGTGATGTGATCACTGTACGTACACAACATAGATGTGCACTTTGCTATCCTTGAAGAGTAGCATTGACGTCCTTTTGCCAGAACATGTAGACCATTGCTAGAACTTCCATCTACATATGAATCATACCCAGCACTGCTTGAGGAGTTCACTAATGTAATGAAAGAGGAGCAAGCCTGTTTTGTGGTATTGTTGAGTATGGAAGATGTGAACAATTTGAAATGAACACTCAGAATGCTTTGAAATGAATACTTTGAAATTTGCCTCTTAGTTTTTACAATTTTTTATGTTATGCATAACATTTTCACATTACTGATATAAGGCTTTTTTTTAACACAGAATACAAATTACTGTTGATGGCATTTTCTAAACTTTCCGAAAAAAAAAAGAATTAGGTCACAAATTTATATCTATTCAAATGTCATTACAGTTGTCACTGGCAGTTAGTTTGGTTACAAGTTAGAAAGCCTTTCGAGAGGGATGTAAAATATGCAAGTTTCATGACTACAAACTCTAATATCAGCTGATCTCTAATATTACTAAGACTTTAAGTAGTAAGTGTAAGTGGTCATAACATAACAAGATATTAAATTGTCAGTCCCTTGAAATGCGAAAACTCGGGGTAAAAGGTGACATGTCGCTTTTACTACCATTACGTGTCTTCTAGGAGATCAATGCCTGAATTTTAAATTGCACTAAATACTACATTGATTTCCGTGGACTACTTACACCACCAAATAAATGCATCTACAAAAGTGACAATGGTTCGATGATAAATCAGTGAAAATAACAGCATCCATCAAGATTACATCAAAATTCAGGACTCATACTTGAAGTTATCATTAAGGGTCAATTATACTGGTGACAGCCGTTAAAAAATATCATTAATTTCATTTTATACCTCCAGAAAAATCGTGAAGCATGAAAATTTTCATCCTCTCTTAGTGTTCAGTGCAATTTTGAAACTATTGAAAAAAAATTATTACCATTTCATTATACAAGCTTCGAACACAACAGCATAACTTCAGTCTTATTCACTGGTTGATCTTCACAATGTTTTATGTTGTTATTAACACAGCGTCTGCATTAAACTTTCCTATGTGAGGGAGGGATAACAATGATCATGTACAAGTACTTCCATTATCATCAAAGGAAATATCAAAATAATTTTGATTAGACGCTGATAAATGTTAAATTCAATATTGAAACTTTCAATGATCGTCACAGTGTTCAGAAAATGCTTAATTCCATTGTTTCCATCGTCAGAGAGAGGGTCAATCCTATTGTGTAATTACTGTAAGCTGACTGTGTGACCCTGGCACAATAAACATTGTTTTCTGTTTCAATATCAGTCATAATCATCGTCAACCATTATAATCAATTCCAAATGTCTGCCAATTTGTGCATTAGCCCCACATTTTAGACTGCCTGTAACATGAAAGTGCAGCGCTTGTTATCTGACGGCTTGCTATCTTTAAAAGAACCCATTTTAGCAAGTTATCCATTTCTAGGTTTGCAACATTAGACAAGCCGTTCTTGTGTAGTAAACCTAGAAAACATAGTAAGCGGTCAGATAACAGGCGATGCACTGAGAATTTGACTGTATTTTTTTATTCCCAACAGCGGTCGTAAATATTCCCATATAAACTCTTATAATTTCGCCATGAATGCTATTTCGCAAGATGATCATCTCACAGCTGGAGCTTGGGCTGCCTGTGGTTGGAGATTCCAAGCCATGTTCCTTTACTTATCCAGTTTAAACTAGTCTCACGCAGTTGCTCGATCATTTCCTTTGTAATAATGTACGCCGGTCTCCCTCCTGAACTTGCAGAGAATGCCAATGGAATTTTTTCCTTTGGACAAAGGCATGATACATTTAAAATATCTGACGTCTTTCTTTCTAAGACGACTAAAGACAATTCTAACAGCTCAAACAGGTTTGAAGAGGAATTTTGAGACAGTGATAAGCATTGTTGTGTATTCCAAGCTTCCTGGCACAGATTTCTAATCCTACATGAACAATGCGTGATAAACGAAAGTCCCTTTCAATGGTGCTCTTTAGAGAATCAACAAACTTTGTAAAGTATTCTGCACTAAGTTGCTCCGCCATTTTGAGAGAAACATTCCGCTAACTAGCTGTTGCTCACCGGCTCAGAAAAAGTAATCGATAATCTCGCATAGTGATTTCTTTTTCTCACGCAACAATTTCTCATTCTCAGCAGTTAATATTTAATTCTCAGTATATTGCTACATCAGTCTTTTTTTCGATTAAGGTTTTATCATTTTCGATGGGTAATTTAAAATATCGCATAACAGTTCTTCATTCTCATACAGTGATTTCCACTTCTGATGTAGTGGTGATGTAGGCTAATTTCAAATTGTTTTTACGACAGGGGTGCTTATTTTGAAAGCAAGATCGGAGTGACTGTAAGTCGAATATGAAGTTTTGTGCCATTTCTGTGTGCAAAAATAGCTAAAAGGCCGGACCTCAACTTTTCCGAGTTTCCAGGCGAAGAGAGTCTAAGAAAGAAAGGAAGCGCCTTCTGTCGTCGCGCTGATAAGGAGTTCACGTCCATCAAGAACTTGCATATATGCTCCGAACACTTTGAGACTAAAAAAGTCGTGAAGACACTTTCTGGAACTAAAAGGTGGGCACACGGCACGGTTACAACAATATTTATTCAGCTTACAGTCCGTAGAAGTCCAAGTCAACGCGAAAAAAGGTCGAATGAGCGGAGAAAACGAAACGCTAACGAAGACAGCGAAGGAGTACTTCACGCCCAAATTATCCGTGTTTCTACTGAAGTTGCTCTGAATGATCACGGCCACGTCCTCTATAAAAACAAAGTTCATAGAGAAGAAGCTTTCAAAGGAAAGGACTATGAACTGGAAATAGCAGTATCCAGTCGGTTTATCTGTCCCAGCATCAGTTAAATCGTGGTACTTCAGATCCTCCACATACCCCTCAGTAAATAAGCAAAAATTCTCGGGACTTTTATACGACCGTAAACAGTCTTCATCGTAACCATCTTTTCCAACCAGATAATGGCAGCTATCGGGAATCCTAAAGTCTGGAATACCGGTGAAATCATGAGTCCAAAACTTCAGCGAAAATGGATGGGGAAGTAGTTTTTCTCTTGGCAACGTAATCAACTCGTCGCATTGCTCTGTTTTCTTTACAAGTTCAGGAACTTTTATTTCAGCCGCGTTCTTGCAAAGCTCTAGCAGTTCTGCCCTTTTCCTACTCTTACCGTTTACAGAAATTTGAACACCCCTTTCCTTTAAGAATTTCCGTAGCTCAGGAACTTTCATATTTGTGAAGAAGGCATCATTCCCTGCCATGTTGAGACGACTCCTTTCCCCTCAGCCTCGACTTGATGCTAAAAATCAGACTTACTCGCACAAATAATTCGAAACTAGCCTATTAAAATCTCACACATCGATCACTGAAATTCGATAGGCAGTTTTGAAATCAAATCACTTTTGTCATGTCTGGCTTGCCACATCAAGGAAAGGTACGTTTTTTCTTGGGGGGCAGGGCTGGGGCCTCAGAGGGGAGGGTTATCAGTAAAAGTGAGCACCTAAAGGGGAGGGTCATACCTTTCTGTAAGCAATTCAAGCTAAGGGACACACTTTTTCCAGAATTTTTAAACGAGGTATTTTGTGATGTGCTTTCCATTTTACTTATAGTTTAAGTTTTTCTTTTCACCTACTTTGATTTAATTTGGTGTTTTGTTATCGCTTCTATGTTACATTTCTACATTTATATGCCATGGCACATAGTTTTTTCTCAGAGGACTCGTGTCCTTTTCCATCCGTATCGAGGCGTACTAGACTCAGGTATCGTTTCTTCAGCCTCTTGCTCCTGTTGACTATCCGCTGCCCGAGTTTCTACTAGATCCAACAATGCGCTCTACCCGGTCACTGTCAGACTCTGAATTTGAGTCAGAGGCTGGCTGAAAGTTGTTCTGACTGTCCTCCACAATAGAAGTCAAAATCTTACTGCCAATATGTGCCTCACTACCCTAACTCTCTCATCTTTCTTTCCTTTAAATGCAATAAAGTTCAAGTTTACCTACTCTAAGGGATGTCGACTGGTTTCTGTGATAGAGATCTTCCTAGTCAATGTCATTGTAGCCCTGTTTCTTTATTTCGGCACAATTCCTTTCATTATCTGTTCGCCGCAACAAGCTTTCTGAGACAATGTATTTTTCAGAAAACTCTTTGACTGCCTTTTTATCCCCTGCTTTGAGCTTACCCTTTTGAAACATCTGTTTTATTTGAGCTCAAGGCTAAGAATCATCAGGTTTGCGGCCACTCGTAGATGTTTTCGTAGGTGGAGGAGGTAAAAGTCGGGAAGTTTGGTGTAATCGTGATTGGTTCGTGGAGTTTGTGTGCCTGGAGAAGGACTTACAAAGTCTCAAAGTTTATACTTCCATATTCAAACTTCAGCCATACAACGTTAATATCCCACAGTGAATGTTCGCAATTTCTTGTTTCACCTCACACACATTTAATATCGAGATATATTTACATTCAAACATTTTGCGTTCACAAGCGAAACGTTCTGAGATAACTGCGGCATGGAACATACCACGAAGTAGTGAGGGGAGTGTCGCACTTTTGTCAGTCACCTTAAGGTGGGGGGTCAGGCGTTTTTCTATTAAAAGGCCAGGGAGGGCCAACACTTTTTTTGGAAAAGAATACCAAAATTCCCCAGTCACCCCCCTCCAAGAAGAAACGTACCTTAATTCTTTAAGATCGAAGAGAGCGACATCGCACCGAGCTTCATCTTCGCGATGTAACTTCGGTATCAGGTCACTGAGCCGCGAGAACTCGGATCTACTCAGTCCGGCCGATCAACATTACAGAGAAGTTCCAAGTCTTACAAATACCTTTGTATATTCTTGTGGTAACAGAGAAAGTTTGCGTCGCAAAATAAACTTCGTTTCGACCAGGCTTAACTGTTGTAAATCAGAAAGAGTGAACCAAAAAGCTTAATTGTCCATAGGATTCAATTTGTGCTATATTTAAAGCCGACAAACATTGGTTTAAGCAGCTCCCATGAAGAAACTGAATATTTTAAACTGTGTTTGAAAAAACAGCTTTAAAACATGTTTAAGCCTTGTTTTGAGTGGGGTATAACCCTGTCACTGGCAAATGATGCATCACTTTAGGCAAAACGAGGTGAAAGTATCTATTAAAAGATGGCAGACTAGCCCGCTATTTATTCCGGTGAGACTTTAACTAACAGCTCTAAAAGCCACGCAATATTTGCAGCATGATTAAGGTTCTTGTATCTCCATCTTCACGTCGTTGTACTAATTTTACTTTCAGACAAAATTTAAGGCCATGATCAGTATTTAAAGTTAACTTGCAAATATGTAGCTCTTCTCTAAGCATGAAAGACGTCATTGTGGAATAGTGTTAATGTACATATTCAGTGTTTTCAAACCTGAAGAGCTGTCTTGTTCATGATCTCGATCTGTCTCGCCTTGCGGAACCTCCATAGCTAAAAAAAGAACATAAAGGAAAATATTACTTATCTTCCCCAAGCGCTTCAGCGATCAGTTCATTTTCCTAATTTATCAAGTTAAACAAGCCACAATGCAAAGGAAATAATCGAAGGTTTCTTTGCACACTTCATGACAGGACGGAAAATGCGTGCACTGTAAGTACCTCCCGTTGTCCCATACAAACCCTTAGAAAAGTTTTCTAAGGCTTTGTATGGGACAACGGGAGGTACTTACAGTGCACGCATTTTCCGTCCTGTCATGAATCTCAAAACAATCGTATGTTCAATTTAAAGAATTAAGCTGCGGCTCAATTTAAATAGACGTAAGTATAGTAAGACGCCTAAGGGTGATTCCGTTGGATGCCTGGGAGCTACTAAGTGTGGCATTGAAAGAAATTGTGCAGTTACAGTGTACCATGATTAGTCATTTAGATCAGCCGAAGAAACCACTGTAGAAAATTTTAGCGTTGAAGAAAAACCGTGACTGTTTTTGTATTTGAAAATGGCGGGAGTCGCAGCTAAAAAACCTTTTTCTTAAACAAACTGCCACTCCACCTCCTAATCACCTCGTGTTTCTCAGCACCTGTTTCATCCCTCCTAAAAGCAACAGCTCGGTAAAAACAATTTCCATCCCCGCTGACAGACTTCTCTCCTTTGAGCCGTGATTTGTTTATCGAAAACGTCGATAAGTACGAAAACAGGCCGTATACACTTTAATACAACTGAAAGACTGTACTTAAGTTAAAGACTGTACCTAAGTTATTTCCTAGAGATTTGTAGTTAAGTTTGTGGTAAGAAAGAAATCGATTAAAACACCGCAGCATGACAAATAAACTCAACTGTCTCCTTTATCTAATCAAAGAATCATGGCCAACTCGTGCATGATGAAACATGGCTGTGAACTTGTAGATACAGGTCTTACTGCAAAGCAAGGTTGCTCTTATTTCAAAAGCCAAGGTTCCGGAATATCACGAAGAGATTCACAATTATGGTAACCATCCAACTCCGCAGAATAATTAACCTATGAACAGCCGACAAAACCAGCAAAAAATAGTAACCTGCGTTTATCGAATTTACGTTTGCAGAATTCGTTAAATTTAGCTGCTGGAATCCAAATCTTTCCTCGCCTGCACAATCCAAGCTCCACCATTCTCCAATCCTCAATATATCTTTGCATAGTAACGCAATGATCTTTGTTCACACGGTTTTTTCCAGCTTGTATCTGATACGTTTTCTGCCTCGGAACTAAAATACTTCCGAACCTACTTAACATGACCTCTAGAATTTTTGACTGAGTGAAATTATAGATATGCGGAAATGATTTTTATAGGTTTTCTTATGTCCGAAAATTATTTTCGTCTGCTTCTGATCAATCTAGCCGCCAATGTTTACATAAGATGAAAATCGATAAGATTTTACGTATTCCTATTGGCTAGCTTTGCATTTTGTCCATGAAACGAAAAAGAAACCCAGCTGGGTTTTCACCATGGTTTGCCATAGGCATCTCACAGAAAAAGGGAAAATTCTTAGTTGCGAGCGACCGGGTACAGAGGGTATTTCCAACTTCAAAGGTCGAAAAAATCGATTTTTGCTTTATTTGACTAAACTGAATTCAAACATTCAAACAAACGTTTCTATAAAGAAATTCTGAAATCTTTAAAAGCAACTGATTTATTTAGAAAAACGTATTTTCAAATGAAAGATAATAAATCAAGAAGGTGTCATAATCTCGGACCTGGGTGAATCCTCTGGGGAAGTGTCGCGGCAACAGCTCACGCTGAGGCTCTATTTTCATTTACATGTAATTCCATATTTTGTTTACATTGCGCACTTTAAAAATTCACTCGTAGAAGTTCTTTGCTTATGGAAAAATCTTTGCTCACGGAAAAATCAAGAGCGGAAAAAGTCCTTGGTAAAAAAAAAAAAGAAAAAGAAAAAAATAAGCCCAAAGAAGAAAGAAAGAGTACCATTCTGTAAAGAAAAGAAAAATTTTCTTTGTAAGAGAGACTTGTAATGACGAAGCTCCACGCACACAAAGAATCGCCGTCCAACCAAACTTTGCTATACATAATTCTCTTTCTCATAATTCTCTTTACGGTGGCTAATTTACGTTTTCAACCCAGTTGTTAACACTAAATTACCTGCTATACTCTCCCACCGACGCAGCACCACAGTTTCTTTAGAAACTTACCCCTTTATTCATTTGCTATACATAATTCTCATTAAATCATAATACATTATCAACCGAAGCCGATTTTTTGCAAAAATTTTCCTAGCGATGACATTGATAAACATAAAAACAAAACATATTGGTTCAATGTTCATCATCGATAAATTTTATGTCGTCACGACAACTATCCTTTTTCGTTCAGGAGAACTACATAGATCTGCATCGAATGTTTATCAGTTCAAGCCCAAAAGGACACAAAGTCATTCATCCAGAGGGCGCCTAACACGAGTTAGCCGTGAAGGAACGCGACTTGCTGAGGATTCAGGAGGTGGGGTAGGGTGTTTAATTATATAGGTTTGCGGGATCAAAGCAGTCGCTTTTGACTGTCCTCCAGTGGGTATGTCATCTCCCTCGTCTCCTCCGTGGGCTTCAGTGGCTTCAGTGGACGGGCTGACTAAATAAACTTTTCAATGTGGCTCGAATTGCACAGTTTGGTGTTTCACTCCTGATCTTTTTTGAGGATTACATTGCCCTTCTTTTCTACCACTTTGTATGCTACTGGTTCAAAGTTGGTAGACAGTTTGTTGTCAAGGGTCTTGTTGAGCAGGATGTGATCTCCCTCGCCAATATCACTGTATTGTGCTGACCGCTTTCTGTCTGCATACTCTTTCTGCCGAAGTTTCCCCCGCGCGTCTCTCTCGCGAAGAGGCTGTTGCCAATGGGCCTCGGTGATTCTTTCACTTGGAATGGTTACTCTTGGAAGTTTGTCATTGAGGCGTCGACCCATCAGGAGCTCGGCTGGGGACAACCCATACACTGTGTGATGTGTGGTTTGACACTGAAAGGAAATTTCGTAATGCCCTTTTCCAGTCTTTACCTTCCAAATTAGCGATTCTTTTTATCTTCAGAAGAGTCTCGTTGCAGCGCTCGACTTCACCATTACTCTGCGGCCAGTGGGGGATTACTTTCCGGTGAACTATTCCTAAGAAATCTAGAAAGCCTTCAAGCTATGTGGAGGCAGATATCGGGTCATTCTCACAGCGGACACTTTAAGGTATGCCATGTGTTTGAAAAATACCCTCCATGGCTCTTGCGACGTGTGATGCATCTGTCTTCTTCAACAAGATGACTTCGGGCCAGCGTGAGTAGTTGTCTACTACTACGAGCAGGTGGTTTCCGCTGGGAATCCCCAATAGGTCGACGGCGATGTCAACCTATAGAACTTTGGGTAATGTTGTGGACCTGATGGGTTCGATCGTACTTCTGGGGCCGACTAGCTGGCAAGGATGACAGGCTTTTACTAATGTATGACCTGCTTATCCATGCTGGGCCACCATGCCTTTTCTCTGAGGCGGACCTTTGTGCTTGTCATACCTTGGTGACCCTTATATGCGAGTGTATGTTTCCAGAGGCTTCTGGCATTATGATACGGTTACCTTTGAGGTGAAGCTGGCCATGGACCCGCAGTACTTCTACCAAAGCTCTGTATCTTGTGCCCGTTAAGTGACTCCAGTCTCCAGAGGTAACAGCTTGATTCATCAACTATAATGTGGGATCTTTTGCAGATACTTGCACAACTTGTTGGGGTGTGAGTGCTGCTGATGCAGCTTCACTAGCTATACTGAAGGCATATTCCGTGCTTTCATGTGCATCCCCTTGAGCTGGATCTACTGGGAGCCGGCTTAGGGCATTCGCGGAGTTTTCTTTCCCCGAAGTGTCACTAGATAACGAAATTGCTCGCGTATAACAACCGTATTTCAATACCTGCTAATGGGCGTGTACTCTTGACACCCAGAACGGTTACCAGCGGCCTGTGGTCTGTGCCGAGCTCAAACTCGATTCCATACAAGTGGAGGCAAAATTTTTGATAGGCCCACCGGACGGCTAGCGCCTCTCTCTCGAACTGAGAGTGCCTCTTCTCCACATTACTTAGCTTGCGGCTGGCATAGCACACTGGGCTGTATGAACCATCCTCTTGTTGTTGTTCTGGGACTTCTCCAATGCCAACAAGTAAGGCTTTTGTTACAAGACGGATCTTAGCATCTTTGACGAAAGAAACCATGACTAGGGCATTTGTTAGCAACTTCTTAATACGTTCAAAAGCTTATTCTTCCTTAGTACCCCACTTCCTGGGCTTGCCAATGCACGTTAGGTCCCACAAGCGGCTCGATATTGTCGAAATTCCAAGGAGGGCAGATCCCGGGAAGCTTCTCTCTTTAGATTGATTTTGGGGTTTTGGTGCGTCAACAGTCGCTTCCACTCTCCTCTTGGAGATCTGCAGCCCCTCTCCCGTGAGCACTTCTCCCATGTACTCCAAGCTCAGCTAGCCCATGTACTTTAAGCTCAGCCCATGCTCTTCAAACTTGCGTCTAACGTTGTCGAGGTTTTCATCATGTTTCTTGTGGTCACGGCCAAGTACTCTCACATTGTCATGCAGGTTGTAAGTGCCGGGGCAATCCTTTAGTATTTGCCATTTAGCGGTTGAATCTTTTCTGTTGCCAAGTTGACGCCAAAGAAAAGTCGCTTATATCGATACAGGCCATCCGGGGCGGTAAACGTGGTTACGTCATGCGAGTCAGGGTATAGCTCTATTTGATAGAACGCCATGTTTGGGTCGAGTTTCCCGAAAACTTTTTCCTCTGAAATCTCCTGTGATGTTTCTTCCAGTGTGGGAACTGGGTGTTTCTCCCTGAGGATTGCACGATTCGCCTGTCTCATATCCAAACAAATGCGAATGTCTCCGTTGGGCTTCTCTACGGCAACAAGTAGGTTGATCCAGTTAGTGGGAACATTGACTTTTTCAATGACTTCTAGTTCCTCTAATTGTTTCAACTTTGCTGTCACTTTCTGTCTCCTGCTATGGTATTCGGCGAAGGGGTTGTGCCACAGCTGAGACACTGTCATCTTGGTGTAACTTCATGTGGTAAGCGTTTAGTTTGCCGGGGCCCTCAAAAACTTTGGGAATTTAACTTTAAGAGCAGCTTTGTTGTCTAGAGGCTGGGCATTATCAATGTTTGTACTGCAGTTCATAACATCAACTCCAACCTTAAGTATTGCAAGGATCTCTGATGTTTTACGACCTAGCAGGGTGGCAGCCTGCCCTGAGACTATGTAAGATTCTGCAGTGGCTGACATGTCAGGCTGTGGTACAGTGACTCTCAACATACAGCTTCCCTTAAGCCGCGACAAGTGGCAAAAAAAGGCGCGTAAAACAAACGACAAACTTCATTGGAACGTTTTTCGATTTTTTAGGCAAGAAGTTAAGCGAGTGATAAGAATCGCAAAAAAGGAAAATGTTCGCTCCGAACTATTAAAGGGCAATGGAAACACAAACTCTGTCTGGAAAGTTATAGATGCCTTCCCAACAAAGATCCACCACTGACTACTGTCGAAGATCCTGTGGTCCAAGCGAACAGATTTAGCGATTTCTGTTTTGGTAGTGGTGGCTGCAGCCGCTAAAGCCAAGGCCCTATGCGATCACAATGGAAGGTAAGCTAAAAATAACAGCAGAATACTGAAAACCATTAAAGTATCTGTAAAGTATTTGACGTCTTTCTCAATAAGACGACTAAATACAATTCGAACACCTCAAACAGGTCTTAAGAGGAATTTTCAGACAGTGATATGGTGATAAGCATTCTTGTGTGTTCTTCAAGCTTCTTAGCACAGATTTCTAATCTAAAGTGATCAGAGGCGTGATAAACGGAAGCGCCTCTTTAAATGGTGCAAACTCTGTAAAGTCTTCTGCACTCAGTTGTTCCGCCATTTTGAGAGAAATACACTCCGCTGACTAGCTGTTGCTCACCGGCTCAGAAAAACTAATCGATAATCTCGCATAGTGATTTCTTTCTCTCACGCAACAATTTCTCATTCTCAACAATTAATATCTATTTCTCGGTATATTGCTACAAAATATTTTAAAGTGTGTTTGACATAACAGCTTGAAAGGGTGCAAAGACGCGCATTATCCATCATTTCACCAGAACTACTATACCATGACTCTTTAGCACGGTTTAGCTTCGCTCCATGACAGACGCATGAAATCATGTACGGATCTGTTTTTGTCTGTCTCAAATCCATCTCACAAATTATATAATTTGCTGCCAGATAGGCATTTTTCAGCTTACAATACTAGACACCGGCGCGTTTTTAACATGCCGCGCTTTCGCACTGACCGTTTTAAATTTCCATTTATCCCGGCTATGTGCGCGTGTGCTAACCTAGATTTTTAGCTATTCCACTGCTGTATATTAGCTATATTTGTTATATTAGTAATTTTATTTAGGTCTTAGCATTTTTGTAATAGGTAGTCTCATATAGTCTTATATAATCAATGATTGTGAAAAGCACGCAATTCAGCCTATGGCTGCAATGTATTTTATTTGATAATAAACTATCGATCTATCTATCTATCCGCTTTGAAACATGTTTAAGAGTGTGTTCACAAGAGCACTGGGCATACCATCCCACCGATTTCAATGAAACTTTGCCAGTTTAAAGGGTCTACCACAAAACTGAAAAAAGACAAACTGGTTTTCTGTTTTGGTGTTTTCCGGGGGGAGATAGACCACCCCTCAGTTTTCCCGGTTTTTACCAAGGAAAATCGCTTCAAAGTAGGTAAAATGTATGAAGCTCTCACTGCCATGATATTTAACCAATTACTCTGAGGGTTTGTACACAGATTATTACATCCTTAGTTAATGTCTGACGCAAGTATTAGTTAATTTGATCGACAGCTTGTCAATCAACAGAGGCAATTAAACGACTGTGTTCTTAGACTTTTCTATTCATCCAAATATTTGACAACTTTGAGGTCAAATATCTCCCATTGCCAGAAAGCTACAGCACTAATCTTAATTCCCCTTTATAATTCATCATTTCATCTCTGAAAAACATTAAAAAAAATCTCTGAGTACTACCGTACTTTTGTTTTAGAAGCCTTTTAAAATCTGCGACAGTGACAAGCTTTTCTCAACAACACCTGTCACGCAATTCTGGCTCTAGGTGGGCACTTGACCAAATAAACCCACAGTTTTTTAGTTCTTTATATACGATGATTAATCAAGAAAGCTAAAAATGTAAATAACTCTCCAGAGATTTTGTAGGAATGGTAAATTTCACGTTTAGAGAGTTGCATCCAGGCGAAAAATCGATGGGAAAATCGTAGCGTTTCTTTCTCCTGTCTTTTCTCCTCTCCACGTCCAGACCGTGGATGACGGGAAACTCTGTCCCCTTCATTTGAAAGGAAACATCAATAGCCCCATAAAATTCATTAACTGCGTCATTTTTCCAGAAGATAAGACTGGAAAATGTTTTTTCCACTTTCCACCATCAAGCAATTCCATAGTATTTGTAGCGTGACTGCGTGACCTTTCTTGAGCAGTAACAATTGTTTTATCTTTTTTTTCAAGAAAGCACTCCTAGAAAGTTCTTTAACCTTCTGTTATTTTATTGGCCTGTTTTTCGGCTGCAAATATTGTCTGCATCTGCTATTATTTTCGCTGAATGTCATGGCCTTTCCTGCGTGTACGTGCGAGCCAGATGGTGTACAGCACTCTTTCGAGTTTCTTTGCGTGGTGTCAGGCTTAGGTCTGTAGGTCTGGCTAAAAAAACATCTGCACGCTGCAAAAGGGCAAGCAACACGGGTTCCTGTGTTTTCTCTTTTTTCTTTATTTGTATTTTTATTCTCTCTCTTGCATTATCACACATGTATGATTTTTTTAATTCCCTCAGCGCGTTCCCTCAGATTTGGAAGTAGGCTATCAAAAGTCAGTATTGACCAGAAATGAAACCTTTTCTATCACTATTTGTTCCAAAGAACCCCTGTTATTTATAACTTTATTTCTCAAGAGAATAATTTTATTTGGTATTTATTTCCATTAGAAAATGAAACTAGGTCCCGATAAATTTTTTTGTTTCGTGACTCCCAAAAACTGTGTTTGCGGCAACATCAGATGAGAATTCAAAAGCAATTACGCCCGAGAAATTCGCTTTCAGCTTTCTGGCCACACAAGGCGAATCCATTTGTTCAGCGTTCTAAGACCTCTGCAAATAGAGACATTACCTGGACGAGGATGTAAGATGTTGAGGCGTCAAATATTTACACTAAATCTGTGACCCTCAAACGGATCATGTTCTCGTACATGTAACATCCGAAAAATGTCACGCACGTTTTGAAACGCACGTGCTGAGCTATTGTCCTGCTAATTAGATCTTTTGTTTTTCCATGTCCTCGTTGCCGTCGCCGTCGTGGTTTGCTTAAGGTCCCTCTATTTAGGGTTTGATCACACTAATGAAAAAAGATGTGCGTTTCCTTAGCTCGCCACATTTATTCTTTGGAAAATTATTTTACTGGGTGGCGATGTCGCTTAGCTTGGCACGTCTTGACTCAGGCCGAAGAAAATCATCGAGGTGGGCCTCATGAAATTCTTGTCAAATGTTTCAAAAACTTTGTATACCCTTGGTTTGCACGCAGAAAAAAAAAGACAAATTTTGAACGGTATTTCAAAATATTTTATTCATCAGTCAATTTATGAACTGTGTTATAACAGCCTGAGGAAAAAGCAAAATTGAAACAACCGGCGTATCGGTCAAATGAATTCCAATTTATTCAACTAGGAGTTTGTGAGTTCATTTTTCCCAGTAAATTTAAGAGGGGGTCAATGTTTTGTGACAGCCGAAGATATACATCCTTAAAACATCATAAAAATTTTAAAGAGTTTACACCTCCGGTAATAATTTTCTCACTCGCAACTGCGCAACAGACATTGTTAATCCTATGTATCGTACGTGTATCAGCTGTATGACGTCTTCGTAGTGATGCCATACAAGTACTCGAGCGGTTAAAAAGCCCTCAATTCAAACTAAACCTCGAATTTAAGAGGATACTGACATTCTCGCGCTTGCCAGGGACGGCAACAGCTCATACCCCTAAATTCGTGGGTGTACAGCATAACAAAACATTGGGGAGACGTCAATGTATCTCAAACATGCATTTCGTCCGAGAAGAAGCTTATTCTAGCTCATACTGATTTAATTACGAAGGCCACGATCTCAAGATATACCTCCAATATCGTGCACAACTTGATGTGAGAGTGTCAGTATCCTCCTAACAAAAATCGGAGACGTAAAGTTGAGGGAGAGGTAAATCTGAAGATGGCAGAAGAAATCAAAGCTGGTGGCGAGTCTTCCTGGTGGCAAGGTGACTGTAAACCTAATAGAACGTGTACTGTAACTCCTATCTTAGAATCAGCAATGAATAAGGAAGAAGGACAACAAGAGCGCTTATCTGAACATCAGTTTTTCTAACTCGTGATTTGTGACCGAGATGAAATTTGTATCATATGACCGCGAGGGAAACGCAGATACTGCAGAGGCGCTCACATAAATAGAGGCGGGCGATCCTCCCTCTAACTTTAGAACTGCGACAAGTCAGACCAACTGGCACAGTTTGGAGCACCTCAGGGTCTCATAAGGCTCTTCACATAAGAAACCATCAGCAAACTAATCGTACAAGCAGGTGGTTATCAGCAATGTTCTCTGAACGCGGGTCATCACGAGAACTATACCCAGTCCGTTACAGACAGAACAAGAAAGCGAGATATTCTTGCTAAGAAGAAGGATGTATTAAGACTTTTCAGTCATTCACTTCCTTCTAAAAGCACCTTAACAAAGGAAAACAAGGTGTCAGCGTGGAAACTGCCAATCAATGTGGAGGGGGGAAGAAAACATCTTTTACCAAGAAGTAGATGTGGTCGAAAATAAAAATTTGGAGGATGTTACAGTAGAACAGTTGTAGGCAGAAGCAAGATGTATTGTCCAGCATCCAAGGTTTGAGGAAACTGGTGAAGGCTGACTCCGTCTGCATTTGTTTTGTTACAAAACATCACTACACAACGCTTCCTTGGTTTTCGTTTTCCTTGTTTTACACCCTATTGTTTTCCGTCCATATTGTAAACGTCAACGCGGCTAAGAGTAGTGCAGTTTTGGATAACTTGAGCGTGAACATATATGTATATATATATATATATATATATATATATATTTTTTTTTTTTAACTTCAGGTCGTAATTTGAGAACCATTACGTGCTTGTTATTTCCATATAACCAAAGCACTGCCTTTTTAGACGGTGAGTGCAAGGTAGTCCCATGACATGTGCTTTAATGGTTTCGTCTCTCAGGCCGTCGGCTTGTTTTATTTACGATAAACGAGCGCGCGTAATTTACTGTTCACTCAGCTGACATTGGTGCATTTTTGAAACGAGTAACCTTTCGGAAAGGATTGATTTCATCATGTTTCCGGTTGCAAATGAGAAACAACGCCTGAGTGTGGCGCTCATAACGAGGCGTTTCTTGTAATATCCGTTTACAGTATGTTTCTGATATTATTCACTACCATTGGAAGTTAATTAAACTTAGGGACACGAATATGCTACATATGCTGCTCAATGTTAGTTGTAATCATTCCTGGAGAACTCTCAGCTAGAGAAGAAATGCATCGAGAGAAATAAACAAAAAGTTACAACAGTTGAAAGTCTTCCTTTGTGTTACTCACTAGTCTCCGTTAAAAAAAATAAAAAAGGATAAATCTTGTACATTTCTGGAACGTAGAAGAAGAGTTTTGTTCACGAAACCAGATGACGAACTCCCGTAATACGCGACAACACTTTGCGTTTATTGAAGTCACGCTTACTCAAGAACCGACGGGCTTGAGGTCACAGTGATATACACCGGACAAAATCTAAAGTCAAATACTTTTTGGCTTGGACTAAAAAAAACATTTTTTTAAAGTATAGGGCTCGATAATGGTCAAGAGGAAAAAAATATGGGAACATTTATTTTTTTTACAGCTCTTTGGAATGGCGCACAGATTACCTGTGGCTCCAAATACAGACATGCGATCCGACGCGTTGCGATTATTTAACCTTCAGTATTTTATTTCTCACTTCGTATTTCATCGTCTCTAAATGGTGGCTCATAGCAGAATGGAACACATCTTGTTTTTTTTTTCCGCTCGTAAATTTCGGCATCAGCTGAACAGCCAGGAAGTTACTTTCAGATCTTGATGTTACGCTCTTCACTTCCTTACACACGTATGACGTGTCACCTCATGTGACCTGAATCGGACCGTTTTCAAAATGGCCGACGATTAAGCATCAAAAAAAATTTGTAGAAAATTTGATTTTGCATAATGTATTGTTAATTTGCTCATTAAGGATTCTTTAACCTAAGAGGAATGTACTGGGACAGAAGAAAAGGAGAAAAATGTAGGGTCAGTTACCCTTTATTGAATTTTACTAGTCACGCAATCAAACGCCGGTGTCACAGCGGATTTGACCCACCGCGGATTTGGACCCCCCTTCGCAGATTTGGACCCCCTACCAAACGTTCCTTTTAAGCATCGTTTGTATCATACTTGGTCCCTAATTCTATTTGGAAGCTTTTTGCCGATATTCTTTTCCATCACAAAACAACATTCCTCAGTAAAGGTAAAGAAAAACAGCCATTTCGTTCCAATTCTGCCGCATGTATTATAGCGAGTCATACAGTATACGCAATAATTAAATGCGAACAAACTACTGCATTCTAACTCTTAAAATTGTTCCAGTAAATCTTTGCTTCTTTTGATGCGAATCAACATCAATACGAAACGTCATAACATTTGTGGAGACTGTTGCATCCCGTCACAAAAATAACTTCGTCTGATTTTTAAATAACATTAAACAGTTTCTGAACAAGAACGAAGTAATCAACACCGAAGAACGAAGTAATCAACACCGAATTGTTGATAGCGGCGTTGTGTCCCTATCAATAAGCGATCATTCGTTAATTTATTGTGTGCTCAAGCTGGTGTCACAAAGGCCACATCGAGGACAATAGAATATCGGTCATTCAAAGGATTTGACGAAAATGCCTTCATCCAGAACGTAAAAATGTTCCGTGGCACATTGTTGACGATGAGAGCAATGTCAACGACGCAGTCTTGACTTGGAACAAATTATTTACCGAAGTTGTGGTTCTCATGCACCACTTAAAAAGCGTCGAGTAAAGGGCACAACTGCTCCTTGGATGAATAATAAAATCGCTGAAGCGATGCGCGATTTGCAATTATCATCTTGGGAAAGCACAGAAATCAAACTCTACATACCACTGGGGAATGTATAGCTTTGTTTTGAATGGGGTATAACCTTGTTCCTGGCTAATGATACATCTCTTTAAACAAAATGAGGTGAAAACATCCACCAAAAGATGGCAGACTAGCCCGCGGTTTTTTCCGGTTAGGCTCTAACTAACAGCTCTTAAAACCACCCAATATTTTCAGCACGATTAAGCTTCTTGGTTCTCCATCCTCATGTCGTTGTATTAATTTTACTTTCAAACAAAATTTAAGGTCATGACTAATATTTACAGTAAACTTGCAAATATGTGTAGCTCTACTTTAAGCACGAAAGATTTTATTGTAGAATAGTGCTAATGTTAATATTTAGTGTTTTCAGACCTGGAGAGCTGTCTTGTTCACGATCTTGATCTGTTCTGCGCTGAGGAACTTCCAAAGCTAAAACAAGAACACAAAGGAAAATATTATTTGTCTTCCCTGAGCGCTTCAGCGATCAGTTCATTTTCCAAACTTATCAGTTGAAGTTCAAGTTAAACAAGCCACAATACAAAAGAAAAAATCGGTGGTTTCTTTGCATACATGACGACTTCAACACGGACAAAGTGTGTAATTCTGCGAACCCCACACGAGTGGGGTTCGTGCATATGTATCAGCACTGTTACCTAGTAACGCGTGACGTATTTTACGTCACGTTCCACTGGGAGTCTTAGACGGAAGCTGTGTAGTGAAACCTGTTTGGATGCGGATTGAGAAACTAGGATAGAACGAGAAATTCGAAGTGAACCACGTCTGGTGTTTTGACTGTAATTTGGAAAGCTTTGTTTGCTAAGTGGATAAAGATAAAGCTGATGTAGTTGAGAAATGGTTTTGATCTTTGAAATTCATAAAGATTTCGTCCATGAAAGATTATGCAAATTTACGCCTGAAATTGAAGCGAACCGTAATTTGAGCTTTTTGTTTAATAAGTTTGAGTGATATTTAAAAGAAAAAGTCAGTCTTCTTTAAGCGAAGACATTGTTCACTGAAGGGAAAGGTTTCTTCGCTTTCTTTTCCGATCAGGCAATGTTCGATCCCTGATCTCTCGTGGATCACAGACGCGGCGATTCCACTCCGCATTCCATCCGTCAAAAGAAACGATCACGTAATCATCGTCTACTTCTTCAACAGTGCACGCACACTAAACTCCTTCATCGACTACTTCAGCTTTGAAGCCTACAGTTTGTGGAAGCGCCATCACGTTTTTAGTCAATCGTGCGTTTAGCTCATGCGATCAAAACAGGTTTGCGATCGATAAAGCCGGTCAACTTATTTTGATGAATCTGCAATCGGTCGCTAGGAAACTTAGTGGTGTCTGAATGATGAAATTATAAGATCCTCGCAGCTAAGAACACTACTGAAACTAGTAGTAGTAAGTAGGACCTGAAAAAAATTTCAGGCCCGTACGGGATTTGAACCCATGACCTCTGCGATACCGGTGCAGCGCTCTACCAATTGAGCTAACAAGCCAACTGGGAGCTGGTCAATGAATTGGGTACAAATAAACATCCGAGTGAATGAAGATTTAGATATATGAAAATTCACATATTTGCACTGCGGTGGAAAGATGAAATTATAAGATCCTCGCAGCTAAGAACACTACTGAAACTAGTAGTAGTAAGTAGGACCTGAAAAAAAAAAAAAAAAAAAAAAAAAAAAAAAAAATTGGCTTGTTAGCTCAATTGGTAGAGCGCTGCACCGGTATCGCAGAGGTCATGGGTTCAAATCCCGTACGGGCCTGAAATTTTTTTCAGGTCCTACTTACTACTACTAGTTTCAGTAGTGTTCTTAGCTGCGAGGATCTTATAATTTCATCTTTCCACCGCAGTGCAAATATGTGAATTTTCATATATCTAAATCTTAGTGGTGTCTGTTGTCCCAGGGTAATTGTAGCGCCTCGTTGCGCATGTGCCGATTAAAACCGGAATTCTTAATGAATTACACACTTTGTCCGTGATGTCTCCTATAAGCTTCATTCCGTGGTAATTTATGTCTTGCATGACAATCTTAAGTTCAAATTAGAGAATTTAGCTGCGGCTCAATTTGAATAGATGTTTGGTACAAAAAGGGAAAATTCCTAGATGAAGGCGACCGGGGGCAGAGGTAATTTATCTTCTCTTGAAAATGAAACTTACGACTTGGATTTCACATAATCAATATTCCAGAGACAGAAAGAGGGATGCCCTCTCGATTGTGGTGTTTTGGGAGTTTTACCCGGCGTCCTTTGGTTGTATTTACCCATTGCTATAACCGTAAACATGGTGAAATATTTCTAACACCGAGTTAGTGTGTAAACTTCAATACTAGTCAATGTGACTGTATAAACGGTCAAATCAAATTACGAACTTCTACACAATGTGAAACACACTTAGCTGCGTTAGACATGATTAACAGCCGATAAGAGAGATCGAAATTAAAGCGGTAGATTTATAAAGACAAGCAACCTTCGGAAACATTACAACCACTCGATCAGTATTACACAGCTTACTTCCTTAAGTTCACGACGCTCTTAGTTTATTCTGAAAATGGTTCACATGCAAGCATAGCGAGCTCCCGAGCCCCCGAGCCCCCGAGCCCCCGAGCCCCCGAGCCCCCGAGCCAAATTTTCCACAAGTACATCTCTTTTTAAATGTTGTGACAATAGTTTAAGGGTTCTGCAATTTTTCATCAACATTTCCGGGGAAACGAAAGTTGACGACCTCGCGCTCGAATGTTTATCCAGCATCTTCAACCCTACGTTATCTTCTATTAACCTTGATCTTGCTTCGCTATTGGTATTTATTAAAATCACATACGACTGTATACACGATGATAGTTATACTGAACCAGGTTGTTCGGGGCATCTCCGTAATCGAGGGTACTGCAAACAACGACTGTCATCAAAATATCTTCTAACTCGCTGCACCTAGTCTTACCTGGAACACAGAGGTAAGGATTCAACCAATCTGTTACTCAAATCTCTTGGGAATTTCATCCACAGTTAGAGTTCCTTTCCTTCGGTAGAGGTGTAAAACTAAATGATTTTAGGTAACTGTACAGTACTTTTACAAACAGGAAATTCGACGAGACGAGAGGCAGGAGACGAATGACGTTCGATTCATCGCTTCGTTTGTTTCCTAGAATTTAAATATGTAATCGTGAAATTAGCACAATTAAAATAATCACTTGACCATGACAATGGAAATCAAATTTCCTAACTGTCACGGGATTAATTACTTGATGAGGTCTTTGCCTTACTTTACGGTAACATTCCTCTGACCCCTATTTTTATTCAGTGGGTAAATTTACTTCCTCGTGTTTATCTTGTTTACATTGTTGTCATTTTCATGAATGTCCGAAGATAAGTTAAACCGAGAAATTTTTCAAAAATAAAAAACCTGCTCGAGACTCTGGGTCAGTAGAGTAGAGACAAGCAAAGAACCGGGCGAGTTAAAGTTCCTGATCCCACGGCAGCTTTTTCGCTCATTTTCATCAGCCCTGCCTCCTCCCCACCCATCAAAAACAAATGGTGCATTTTTGGTAATTCCACTCTTTTCTTGTTTTTAAGTTCTACGCTGAATGCGTGACTGCACTCACAGGTAGCCCACGCTCGCAAAGTTAACCTTTGAAACTATGCAAATATGATAATAATTTTGGCCGACGAATGAAATATGAGGACTTGTCTGAGAATAAACTGTTGCATACTTAGACCAGAAATTTGAAATACTTTTCAACAAATAACTTTACTTGCCTCTATATTGTTTGTTCGTTTGAATTTTGCAAGTTTTTTGAAGCTGATTTCCGGCCGCATAGGTAGTTCCCTCTCTTGCCTCTCTCAACAGCGAGCTAATCAGCCGCAAACCAGCCTCAAAAATTCGAAAAAAAGCTGTGCTATCTTTGTTTTCAATCAAAACGAAATCAAACTTTCAAGGTGAGAATGTGACTATTCCAATCCTTTAAATTCCACAATACAAATATATCGAAACCTACCGATTATAAGCTCAGCGACTATACAACTTTGTACGAGGTTTAGGAAGAGCTTATAAACGGAGGGGCCTGTATCGGGGGGGGGGGGGTCTATAAACGGAGGGCCCTATGTCCGAGAGGGCTTATGAAAACAACAGAAAAAGCGAAAGCAGCTGGGCGCTGATCAAAATACGTTTTGTATTTATTGGTTTTTAATTAAGCTTCAAAACGTCAAACGAAAATACTAACAACACGAACAAAGCTGCAAGATAACAGAGCTGAAGTTCAGACTTCCCCCTTAAAGTTCATCTTTGCTGTCCTAGTATTAAATATTTTTCTTTAGTATTTTATTAATATTTTTTCTTTGTTGAAAGGTAGATGGGCATTTAATCTTGGGGGGAAGGCTTATAAATGGGAGTTGGGGGCTTATAAGCAGCAGCCTACAATGGTTATATCTTTGCTGTACTCATGTACTAACAAAGTGTTAATGTAAAAGCTTGGACTTCCTGTGGTGTGTTAGGCTGTAAGTGGGGTATTGTACATCTTTCTGTTACAAAATCCAACTGAGGTGAAATGAGCCATAGATATTTTTAGTTTATTAGACACTCTTTCCAAAAGCTCGGAAAAGAGAGAGCCACAATAGGATATAACAAATCCTTATCAGCATCACAAAGTGCACTGCCACTCTGACTTCCCAGGGACAGAGGATGGGGGCACTGATGCAGAAATATCAAAACTTGCGGATTTCAGATGACAATTAACAAGCAACATCATGAGAATGCACAGGTTCAATAACAAGCCATCAAACTAAGTTAAAACTTGACTTCTTATGATCATATGCCCAGTATTTTTTTTCAATGTCTGATCTATCTGTGCTTCATGGGTTCAACTGCCCAGCATTTAAACTACTATTTCAGTTTTAAAACATAATCTAACTTTTTAAATGAAATGTAAAAAGGACACAACATACTCAGTATGCCAAGTAATTCTCATATATTTCATATTAGCAGTAATCTTTTTAAGTTTCCACAAGCCCAAAAGTCTCCTTACAACATTTTTCATCCCAGACAAAAAGTGAGTGGGTCCCCTGTGGTGTCTTCTGTCTCTGAACTTTGCTGCAACAGGTGTGGTTGTTCTCTCTTTGCAAGTTTCTACACTAAGTTTTTCTTTGCTTGCAACAAAAATACATCATCAAACCAGAGGGAAACCTAAGAGAGGTAAAAAATTAAATACATAATTAATTTTTCATTGATAAGAATCCCTATTTTATTTACAACTTGTCCCATAGGAAAAAAAAGACCAGGCACACCAGGTTTTCTACTGTTTAAACATAAACTTTCTCTGAACCTTTAACCCCAAATAGTGACAAGCAACTAATTTCTCCTTGCAATATTATCCCTAAATTATTATTATTATCATGAGAATGAATAGAGGACATGATTACTATAATGAAAAAAAGCTCTTGATTATTGAACAAATTCTCCTTGTCAGAACATTAGGAAATACATAGAGAAAAGAATGGAGAATATGCATATATATTGATGTTAGAGTGTAAAGAATTCAAACAGACAATACCAAATGCATGTGTATAAATTAAGGATTCTATTATATCATTGTGCTTCTACGATTTCCTTGGCTTATAGTGTGCTCTTCCAGGAATTGGCACATGTGAGCACAGGGTGCAGATGGAAAAAGTGTATAACAGCAGAGCAATAACATAAGAATCATCTTCCAAATATGATGAATTTCATTTCTTTTTTCCATTGCTCAATTCTATGAATCTAATTTAATCTCACATGTATTTTTAAGGAGAATCCCATGAGCTCAAGTACATTAAATTATCTTAATTCATTTGATGTTTAGAAAGCTTTGGTAACTGCACAAGCCATGGGAGTGCCTTTTGGAAACCTTTCCTAACAAATAATGAGTAACCATAAATTATGACATGCAAGAGCTGCTTATGCATTTTTATGTATGATATGTTCTAAACAAAATCTCTTACAAATACTACTCTTAGTACATTCCTGGTGCACATTTCTCAAAACATTTTTAACCAGTTGGAAAATGCCTTAAGATAATTATATTGTTTGATTTGATCATTCATTAGAATGATCACATCAAATTTTATGAACACATCAAGTTTAAATGTTTTTTTTTTAATTATGAAAAAGTTTAGCATTGTTTAGTTATCTTAAAAAGCTTTAATTTCAAGCCAGTGTGTATGGTATGGAAATAGAACAATCAGGAATGAAACATTTTGTTTCAGTATATAATGATTATCATTAGATTATTTTAAAGGTAATATTTGAATTTAAGTAAAGAAAGCACAACAGTCCTATGTCTAGGTGACTTGCTGTAGTCTCTTATTTATCTTGAGTCCTTAATTTTTGCAAATGACTGTTAATTAAAATTCAGAAGAAAATAACAAAAAAGGACACCAACAATTTGACAATGAAAAGTTAAACCCCATCCCTCTCTCACTGTAGGACAGTACCCACTACATGATAAAAGTATGAACCTGATTAATTCTGATTAAAGCTGACTAATTTGAGAGTATAGGAGTTAGCTTGAGAGTACACGTTTAAGTATGTAAGTACTCAAAATTCTTTGCAATTGTTTAATATCATGATGTTATACCTCCCAACTCAAAAACCATTTTTTATTTGACCCTAATTTTTCCCTTTGGCTTCAACTCAAGGAACATTTGAGAGTCTTGGGAAAAGAAAACTTACTGTTTCCCTCGAAGCCAGACATAAGTACTTAATATGTTTAAGTTCATTAACAAAGTTTGAACTGAAACAAACTCTGGACAGGTATGGCAAAGAATGCATTGCATTGAAAAA
Source organism: Pocillopora verrucosa (assembly GCF_036669915.1). NCBI lineage: Eukaryota > Metazoa > Cnidaria > Anthozoa > Scleractinia > Pocilloporidae > Pocillopora > Pocillopora verrucosa. The sequence continues at coordinate 11,871,688 of NC_089316.1, read as the reverse complement.
CCAAGGCTTCCTTTTTCTATCACCCCACTCTCTGTTGAGAACTTAACCCTGTTCACTTGGCTTTACTAAACTACACTTAAGAAACAACCAGTAGAGTTGTTTGTCTAAGTATTTAATCACTTGGCTCACTTTTGTAGTATTCACTCAGTACAACAGATGTGCAAGAGCTACTTTTATCACATGGAAAAGAATGCTTGATTTATTATGGGTTTTATGCTAGTAAATTAGATGTAATTGGTTGTTGCTAGATGATAATCAGAACAAAAGTCAATCAATTCCTGTAATTAAATTTTGCTCTGTCTCTTGATAGCAAGAATTATTCTAAACATCTGTCACCGAGTACAAGATATACTACTGTCAAGCAACATGAAGTCTCCACCAACCCTGACAGGACACTTCTGTGCCCCCCCTTGACTATCTTGTTGTGACAATAATTGAGTTTGTGGTTTGAAATCTAACATGGTATCAAAGCTAATTAAACACAGAAAGAAAAGAGAGCCTGGTCAGTCTACCAGGAAACTTACTGCTTGTCTTCTACAGGCTTTGAGAGCTCAAAACTCCTTATCACAGGCATGTTTGGTAATGTTGTCTTTCTGGGACACTGACAGAATCCATAAAGAAGGGCCTGAAAAAATTTAAATAAAAACCATTACGGAAATAAAATATCTAAAACAACTTGACAAATTTTTGGTTGACCATTAAAACAATCTCAAGCATACTCTCAGAAATATTAAAAACAAACCATGTCCGATTTTCAGTTGAGTGAGTCAACTCTCAGATCTCGGAAGTAAAAGGATCAAGATTTCAGGTAGTTGGTTAAGAGGAGACAATTTGGGACAGATTTGAACACTATAATGATCTTTTTACTTGTCATACAAAGTGCTATTTATAACATTGATTGAGCCTAAAAACGATCTAATATTTCCAAGCTTTTCCATGACCCTGTCTGTGATAGGCTAAAATACTATAATCAACCAATCAAAGACAAAAATGGCAATTTGGTGTCTTGTATTTTGCAGTGGCTAAAGTTGGTTTCTTTCTTTTTCTCTTTTTTTTCCCTTCTTTTTCATATTTTAAAATATTAATTACAAGACCACACATTACATTTACAATACATCAGCTACCTTACTTTTACAAAAAATTACTCATGATCAATAAATGATATTATAATCCAACAAATACAATTATTTGCTTGTGGGCAATTGGTCTAAGCCCGTCACATGACAGAATATCCCCTAGCTAAAACTGGGGGATATGCAAGAATATACCTCAAGTGATATTCCCCAATTTTCGAACCTTACATCTAAAATGGAAAACTGTGTGTTTATAGATTTGATTCAAGATGAAGAGCGTTGCTATAGGAGGAAAATGTTTCTTTTGTTCACAAAATCATTTCAGAGAACACTGACACACCATAAACAGTAGTCGGTTCATTAACAATTTTCTTGTGTGTTGAAAAATATTTGAAGGATAATAAACATAAAAAATAATATCCATTATATACTGAGCCAAAAAAATCAGAATTTCAGGCAATCAAAATTAGACATCTCTTCAAGACAGATTTATAGGGTAATATCTTATCATCAGTGTATATCAAGAAGCAGGTAAGCAGGTGAAGGGGAAAATTATAGAAAGGAACTGCAAGATGTTGGAGACTTGCTCAGCAAATGTTGATAAGCTGAACAAAACAACAGCATCATTAGTTCAAAAAAGATAAATAAAAGAGAAAAAAAGATGCAAATCTGGTGGTTTGTGGGGATCACAGTCCCAGAGGACTGCTCATAAAGGCCAAAAATACTTTTAACAGTCCAAACAAAAACATTCTCTGTAATATACTTCCACACAAAATAAAAAAAAAAAACTGAAGAATCAAAGGAAGGTGAACAATTTAAGCAGTTGCTAAAATAAATTACCTATAATAACTCACTTTAGATATAGAAAACAAAATAAAGGAGAGCAAAAGACACTAACAAATGTTGTACCAGATCCAGGGAGAAACAGCTGGTTAAAGACAATAGGGAACGATTTAAAGCGAATGAGAAAAATGATAAATAAATCAGAATTAATAAAATTTACAGTAAAGAACTTATACAAAATAAGTAACTTGAGCAAAAAAAAGTAACAGATAAACAAACAAACTGACCATATAGCTTTCTTCACTCTTTTATTTCCAAGATCTGATTGTTAGTTCTCCTCTCTTGCTGTTACATTTTCCTGGTAAATTAGGGACAAGGATTCAGTGTTAGATCAAGATGACAACTTTGACATGATAAGTCTGAGTATTCTCATTACCTGTTTGCTGGAAAATGTATATTTATTATATAGAGAAGTTGCATATTAATCACCTCTGAAGTTTAAGGGTTAAAAAAACTCTTACAAAATTCTGCAAAGCCTAAAATATAGGAAACTTAGGAAAGAAAAAATTAATCTTATGCATGGCAAAATTTTTTTAATTAAAAAAAATATATATGAAAGTAACAGACTTGAAAACAAAATAGTTTTATAAAAATGCAATGGAAAGAAAAAACTATAAGAATTTAAAATAAGTTATGTCAATGTGATTTTTGGCAGCAAGAAAGCATTTCATTCATTTCTTAAAAGTTTCCTTCTTTCTTTTAATTAAGTCACATAAGGGGGCAAAATTTCAGAAGAAGACACATATTAAACAGTTAAATTACTCTCTGTAATCCTAAAGTGCAGTGGCCAGATCACTCACCTACGTTCTCAAACTCTTACGATTTCGCTACGATCTGCCCCAGTCGAAGAAACTTTAAGACTTTTTGGTGCCCTAAGTGTCTTAAAATGGCTTATGTTGGTCAGCTAAAGCTTCTCCTGCAGCCACAACAAGGGTTGTTTTATCAATTGCCCACGTCTGTTCGATCTCTTCGAAAGCCGACCTTCTAATTGAAGGCTATTTGAAGTCATAAAAGTGTGAATCCACGCTGCCAAACGACTTCCAAAAGTCCAAAAAATTTTTTTTTCTTTTGGGTCTTGTTCCCAGTAGAGACATTGACTCAAAAACTAAAATTATAAGATCTGGAAACATATCAAAGTACTCTTCGATCGCCATTTTGTAAAAACATAGTAACCTAGCCTGTTATGGACAATACCGCTACAGGGCAGCTACTGAAGGCTCAAAGATTGACATAGATTGCAGTATTGGCGCGAAAATAATTTGACTTGAAAAACAAAATAGTAAGCTTCTAACTTGGACAAGATTTTAACAGCTTCTCGAGCAATATCTCGGAAAGAAAATAATAAAGAAGTTATCAGCGCTGCAAAATGTCTGATACACCTCCATTTGATTCGTTTTTAATATGGAAGTTGGGGATTGAAAGTGACAAGGAATATCATCTTAGCTGTGGACGTACCCAACCCTTTGCTGAAATTGTGGCATGATTTTATCAAGACACAGAAAAATGATAGAAATCACACCTATGGCAATGGCTTTTTCAAAGGTAATTTCCGACATCTTTTAATGTTTGATTTTAGTGGGATGCGCAGACGCAGTAAGGTGAAACGCAGCTCGTGTTGCGTCCGCTGACTGACCTCGATTTCTAGCCATGTTTAAGCCTGTCTCAGTATTGGCCATCTGGGGCAAACTCCGACCTTTTCTTCTATTTCTTGAAATAACGCATCCTTGCTGCAATCATCTTTGCAACGATCTCAATCATTTTCAATCTATTATCTTTGTACTTAATTCGGCTTCTCGGAGCCATTGTCTTTATACCATACACGTTGTATTCGCAAAAAAAAACCGACATTTGAAAACAACGACTTGAACGCTAGAGGCGACTTCAGTGTTAACCCTGCTACGTTTTATCATTCCTTAGGGATTTTAGTTCTAATAGCCCAATTAAATTTTTGTGCACAGCCTGTGAATCAAATCTATGAAATAAAATATGGTATCCTTCCTCGTACTAGTTTATAAGAATGAGTTTGCTAGTACATGTATGGCTTTACACAATGATATTTTCCAGGCTCCAAAATAATCACTTTCCTAATTAATATTTCCCTTAAATCTAATGGCTTGCTAAAATCCTCAGTCCCTCGCCCTGACAGTCCAGCCTCATAAACTAGTCTGCAACAGGTGTGAGAAGCAAATGAGTGACAGAAATAAGCGACCCTGTTCCCTTATACACCTTTCTCAATGCCGTTCGCTTAGTTTAAATGTGGCATTTAAAACATTTTGTATATACTACACATTTTTCTATTTAGCCAGGGTACCTGCATAATTATTTCATAATGGTGTTCACAAGAAAATGGCTGGGTTGAAATATATCATAATGTTTTGCCAGCAGGTAACTGTATTAATGAAAAATGTTTAAAAAAAAGTGCGCATTCAATGTATATCCTGAGTTGTTGCATCAAGTTGGCCAATTTTAACAAATACTCAAGCCCTTTTAAAACCTCTTATGTTAAAATTTTGTCAGAGTGAACTAGTGAAAGTCTTAGTTGATGGTCAAATGAATACTTTTTCAGATCAATAAAATGTATTGTTGTTTTTCATGGTAACCGTCATGTTGCCACAACTCCAGTTTCCAGGACAGAATTTCATAGAGGCTACCATATCAGACTTTTGAATCTCTTTCATGGGTCAATAGCAATATCGACTCAACTTTAAAACTAAATATGAAACTTAATTGATCTTTGGATTAGTTTCTGTAATGCACAAAGATATTCTAGTTCTAGCCCGTCTTCGTTGAAATCTAACTTTCGCAGCGTAGGAACCAGATGGTTGACAAATTTAGAATTTCAGTCGCAAGAGTTGCCAGGATAGAGGACGGTTTAAAGACATGTACATTGATATGCAATTACAGCATAGGTCTTTGCAGCCAGAGCACTTGAAAGAGGAGAATTTAAACATCGACAAGAGTTGAAATGTGACTTTTCAGTGACTACTGATCCCGCGTGTAAACCCTTCAATGGACCGGTGATATCTAGATCTTTACTCGAAGTCGTTTAACGTCGTTTCATTCTGTCTAAACCAAAATTAACAAACATGGGCAATAAAATATCATTTCAACCGATACAGACATCTAAGGAAGAAAACATTCTATATTCTGAACAATCCGTTCAAACAATAAGGAACGTCAACGAAAGTCTTCAGCTGCTTGAAAATACCGCTGACTAGCACGCGTGTTGATATGTTGATCATTCTGCAAGTTGTGAGAATATCGTCCTTCCGTTCCACATCTCGTTAACTCTTCGAGAGCCAGTGCATAGGAATTTTTAGAAGTTGAAGGGCTGGAAAATAAACTGACTGGAACTCCGCTTTTAGGGTTGGCTATGTAAATCTATATTATATTTGACAGGGACCACTCGTCGAAGCAGGGGTGAACTTGTTGTTGAACTTTCAATGGGGCGAAACCTCTATAAACCAAAAAGAATCATGGGAGTTAAGCCTGAGAAAGAGACATTTTGTATTTGATTTTTGCTGAACTTTCACACTTTTTAAGAACAAAAAGGTAGCTCAGCATCTACAAATTTTATAATCTAAGGCCGTTACACGTTTTATACTTATCCACCACACTGAGACAAGGGGAATCTCACTCTATACAAAATTACGCTGTTAATTCAAGCTAACCACAAACGATTAATTCAACTCAAATAGTGTCTAGCATCTAATTTTTCCTTACAGTGTCAACCTAAATCAAAAATTAAGAACACGAGAATATAGTAACTGATCACTAACTTAAGAAGCTCTTAACTGTTAAACCAATTCTCTTTGTCTGTTCCTTGGGAAATGCACAGAGAATAATAAGGAGAAAATGCATTGTAATGTCAAGCTGTGAAGTATGAAATAAGATGCTTGAGGGTAGTAATGTGCTTCACATGCTCTGGACGACAGAGCTAAATAACGAAATGCTACGTCACAGTTATACGGTCAATAACACGGGCTCAAGCACTCGAGGTTAAAATTCAGCGAAATTTGCGGCGAAAAGTAGGGCTGTCATTTAAAACCAAGGCATTTTGTTGTCGTTGAAGGCATTTTCCCATTTCCAGTGTTTTTAAGAAGAAAATTAAATTTTGAAAATATTTAGGGGTGTACAAAGTTTTTGGAAATTATTCCGTAAAAAAAAAGCAGCAAGGAAAAACCGCCCAGAATCTTTAACAGAGAAAATCGAACGTGCAAACGACTCAAAATTCGTTTTCCGCGCCAGAGGGTAGCGCATGCGCAGACGTTATTCAGCTCTGTCGTTCTGGACGTCTGAGTGAATTCCGACCTTAGCATTCTTTAGCTAGCGGTTCTTGAGTGAAAAAAATACGAGTAAATATGTTTTCTTTAGAGATAATTTTTCTCCTATGTTGAATCGCACGGAAAACGAACGACTTACTAGGCGCGAATGCTCGACACACGCTCTTTAGAGTACTCACAAAGATATTTGATGTAATACAGAAACGACTAAGTCTCTATAGTATATGATCGACTAAGGAGAGGCATTTCCTACAATCTCATTGCAACAATACTGCTCTGCTAGAAGTTTACATTCCACCAATTCGTCACACAAGGTATCGTACAAAACTTTGTAAGTAGCTTCGCAGCCTCCTTTTTGTTTCCAAGCCATTAACATTTTATAAGCCTTCTCTGCCAGCTCCTTATTGGCTTGATCAAAGTCATCTATTGCAGGTTCGTTGAATCCCAGGCGTCTTCCTAATGTCTTCCATTTTCCTGCAAGTTCCCTGGACAGACATTCCAACTCCTCATTTGACGGTTCCCCATCTTTAACCAAATATATAACTGAGGATAACAACAGAGGGAGAATAAGAAATTAGAAAAGGGATGCTTCAAGGCTTTGGCGAATAGCAAACAGTTGTGGCTAAAGGCGACTTCTCTTTTTTTGGTATCATTCAATACCGAATCGTCAGCCCTTGAGATTGTCAAGCTTGGGCGGGGATACATTTGCAGCGGCAAGGAAACCATTTTTCCAACCCATACATAAAAAAAAAATAAAAACACTTAGGAACTTTTCCAGACTCATTATCTATTTCTGACCTCTTATTTCGCGTATGGCCCGACAAGCATCTTGAAAATGGAGGTTATTAACGTCTCTTAGCTATAGTCTCCAGCCGTTAATGCTGGAATAGGTCGATGTAGTTCAAGATACACGGGTGTTGGATTAATGATAGAGCCCACTTTTAATTCATTATTTTTTATTCTCTTATATAAGTGGGTAAAGAGGATGTCTAAGAAATATAATGCCAGTCTTTCTGCATAAAAAAATTTTACCATGCATAAACGCGTAACAACAACATACAAACTTGAATAAAATACAATTAAAAAGGAAAATCCATCGCGACATTTTTAATCTCAGTACTACCTGCAGATTGGAGTATCCTCTTCCTTGGAGCTGCAACAGGGCTGCATGACGATGATTCTGAATTTGGACGCTTTACAATTGAATGTTTCACACTTTGGGAGGAAATACCTGCAGAATAATGGGGTTAATGAGATGGCTGGCTTGAGAACTAATGCAATTTTTATGGCGCTGATGGTTCGGAAACGTTGATGTGGTGATCCTGGACTGTGATCATTCGGGTATGACCTAGCGTTCACAAATTAAAGTGGTAAGTTTTGTCGATTTCTCTTATAAGTAACAATCAGCATTGACAAATTTGACGAAGGGGGCCGTTATATGGAAAAATATTCGATTCAAGATTTCATTTGCAAAGCAATAGCGGGTGCAAACGATTCATCACTGTCAGAGTTACTCCATCATTTTAACCATACAGCCAACGGAATAATTTCTAGAGAATTACACTTCTTTGTGTATTTCCCAAGCCGTTTTGTGCTTTATTCGTTTTCAGCATCAAATTCCCTACAAGGAGGGACGCACGCACCGTGGTCTGCATTAAGTTTACTGATACATAACAGAGACAATAAGCCATCACTGTTGAGCATGAGGGGGCACGGCCCGATTTATTAACACATGAAGTAAGGCAGGTTATTATGACTTCCCGTTGAGAACACGTGCTTTGTCACTAAAAGCTACATTTTAAAAACCCATAGAGCCTACATTTCTGAATTTACATATTTTAGAACAAGATGACTGGTCTTATGTAATTGTACTTATTCGAACAACATATTTTAGAAAAAGATTACTAGTCCAGTAAATTGTATTCATTCGAACAACAACAAAACCTACAACAAAAACAACAACTTACCACTTCCTTCTTCAAAGTCAGAGGTGACAGGAATAGAAACCTAAATGGAGGAGGAAATTTGCAATATTACGGGTGCGTATGAGGTGAATAGAAATGAGGAAATAAAGAAATTTACCAATTAATAAGAAAAAGGAAAAATAATTAAGAAAAAAGGCAGAGGCATAGAAAGGGACTTTAAAGCAACTGAAAAGTAAAGTAATCACAAAATCAAAATAAAAAATTTGCAAGGTCCTGCATGTTCATGTATTGTTTTCTGTGGGCAGGACATTTCTTTACCTATTCGACGTTCCTCAGTGTTTTGTTTCTAGTGATTCGTCCTTAATAAGTTTCGTGCCGCCTTAAATGACCTCATTATCTTACTCGGAAACTAGCTTTACTACTCCTAGGAGAAAGAAACCTAAAAATGGAGAACTTGCTAAAATGGCTTCTTTTCATCTTAGTAAGCGGTCTGACCATAGGCAATGCACTTTGGAAGTAAGGTGAGATATTTTTATTGAGAATTTGACTGTATTTTTACTTCCTAAGAGCGGTCGTAATTATTCCAATATAAACTAAAATTTTTGCCATGACTCTTATTTCGCAAGATGATCATCTCACAACTGGAGCTTGGGCTGCCTGTGGTTAAAGCATTGCTAATCCTTTTAATTAATTGTCACCTACTGTAGTAAGGTTGGCATCAGTACTTTATTAGCTCTGGGCTAAAAGTGCATTTAATTAGCAAATCCACAAACCGTAAGATGTCACCTACTTGAGACGCTAATACCATGATAATGTTGCACAAAAGTTCCTGATTTTGGTCGCAAAACTTCACTCCTGGAACACTCTCACTTCCTAAGCAAACTTCACCACCTGTGTAATAAACTTTGTTCTCGTGGAATCTGTTAAAAATGAAATGAATTCAAATGAGGCAAACCTAACGTACACCAGCCGAGTCTTCGTCTAGAAAAGCACACGTTTTGAAATCTTTTCTTACAACCGAAAATGACAGCACATTTAACGAGAGCCCTACTGAATATTTGAAAACGAGCATTTGAAGACAATAAAGCCGAAACAAAACCAACATGTATATCTCCATGGCCCTATTGATTGATAAGAAACCTAGAAAAGCCATGGCGAAAAATGGTTCACTGACAGTTGAACAATGTACAATTTTACAATGGAAGGAATAAATCATTTCTATGTTAAACTAGCATGACGTAACCTAGAAGTATTCAATTAAATCATATGTACTTGATGGGCCAGAAATAAAATTTATTATATTATACTTCACAAACTGCAGGGCATTTTTCTGGTCTGTGTCCTGGGGTATGATAGCCTCGGAAAGAGACACCAAAATTTTCTCCTCTCCACAAACTGGTTTAGAAGAGCAGCCTTCGTCTTTGTAGAGTACGACACATTCCGATATTTTCCGTATTACATCATAATACAGTCTTTGAGGATAGCAAAAAAGTTTGAGTTTAAAATGTCCACGAACACCGGTCTCACACAAGCAAGTAAAAAATCGGGCATGCTGAGGCCTAGTCCTATTGCAAAGTTTTCCTACAAACTCAGTGAAGCCCGAAGTAGATTGTAAAAGTGATCTCATCAACTTGATTGGACGGAATCTATCGAAAAAGAAAAGGAAAAATAAAACACAGCTCAAGCAATCCAATGGAAACGATTATCAGCCATTGCACAGTAATCTTGAGTATATACTTACTCGAGTGGTCATTTCAATTATTGAATCTATAGTTAACTAAAAGAAATCCATCTATGTATGACTGTACACTAAAATACGTTTGAATTTCCTCTACGTCATGCGTATTATTTTTCAAATAAAGCCGACGAGAAATACTTACCCAGAGAAATGCCTAACTTTAAATTGCACTTTCCCATCTACAAGACGTGGCGGTTCATCTAATTTATCTGTAATGTCTTTCCAGTCATGTGCTTCACATTGTAATATCCTCAGTTCACCGGGACGTAACTCTGCCAACTCTTGTTTTTCTTTACGGAAGGTGAGAGAAATCCTTATTGTTACAGGCGCGATGAGACTAACATTTTGAGAGCCTGAAATGTAAATAACTGGACCGACAAGTCCTCCCTCTCCTTTTAGCTCACTGCTCGGGAATTCTTGTGCCTGGATTTAAAAGCAAAACACGTTGTTGGGCATGTTAAAGCACTCCCAGCGTAAAGATAATTTGCTTTACATTGTGGAAAGTGAATTTCAGGATGAAATTTTGAAATTATCTAAAATTATAGTACACAATGTAAATGTCCTTTCAAAGTTTTATGTAGTAATATAAGCATTATTATGAAAAAATGTATACACTGGACTTAATATAAAAAGTCTGATTCATTAAGAGCACTCAATCAATATACAGTAAAGAGTAAAGTTCACATATAACCCAATATCTACCGCAGTTATTGCAGTTATCATGTCGAGTTCAACCTCTGCCTAGTTTCCAAGCCCTGACTGTCTGTGAAGTATTCTTAAACTTTTGCAAATTTAAAGAGATGTCTTCTTTCGTAATTTGTTTAAAAGATGTATAATAAAACAATAATTTAATTTGGTTTTTGCATGATGTCATAACTCACCAAATCTTATTTCGTGTTGTCTTCGGCTTAGGCAGATAACTCAGACCTTGGTTTTGCTAATTCATCATGATATCATGCATAACTTCATCCAGTAATTGCATTAATTGCAAACCAATACAAACCAATTTACCTGACAGGAATGATTTCAATTTGACATTTATATCGAAGCAAAAGTCTGTTTGTTGCTTAGAATGAGTTTTCCAAAACCTAGTTTTAAAAAGGGAATGCCCAGGATCCATGAGTATACATGGGGACAGTAGCACCACAAATAATTCGAAGTTACCAAAACTGCTGATTAGAACTTTGTCACATGTATCTTCACACACATGCAAGCACAAGCCCAACTGTCCTCTATTTTAGCTTAAAGTTGTTAATTAATATCTCTCTTTCCATGAATATTGCTACCAAGTTCATAGAGTGTATGGCAAGTAACTGAGGGTACAGGTTATACTATTGCAACACCTTTGTTTTATCTCCTTGCTTTTGACAAGACCCTCACGCCAATCCTATGACTTTCAAAACTGAAAATGAAAAAGTTGCAGGACTCATGCATGTATATAATTTTATAGTTCCATGCACCTTGATTGTCACACAGAAATCTTGATAAACAGGAACACAACTCTGAGGAATTTGGACACTGACATCAGGAAGGTCAGGCACAATACAGGTCAATTCCGGGCCTCCTACAGTACCTCTTGAAAAGGTGAAAGACTTAGGACGCCAGACTGCAGCAAATGAAGAAACTGCTGATTTTGTACAAACAGCTTGTGCAAATGGGAAAAGCCACTTGGGAACTGTTGAAATTTCTGCATATAAAAATAAATGATTGGAAATGCATCCTTCAGCTGTGTTTTGAAGTCTTCAAACAATAAAGTTACCTCCAACAGATGTCATTATGATATTTATGCTTCAAAGAATAAAGTTTGCAACAACATGGTTATTGAGGAAAATTTATATTATAGTGATTAAAATGCATTGGAGACTTCATGTAACATTTTTGCAATAATTACACGTACTGCTTGGATACACCTAAAGGGTAAACGAAAAAAAAGTTCTAAAGTTGGATTTGAAATGCCTATGAAGAAGCAAGAAGTCTACTTTGACATTATGAGTGCAGCAGGTCATGCATTGCAGGGATAGATGTCCGCATCTAAGTCATTGCACACCTACTCCTTCTCCCTTAAGTCAACTGATAAGTTCGGGTTACAAGTTGGGTTTAATTTTGGGTTAGGAGAGGGGGAGCTGCACATTTCTCAAATGCTGACATTGATGCCAGTGAAAAAGGGAGCCTAGGAATATCATGATCATTCATTAAGTTATTCACACCTGTATTTAATAAAAACATAACGTTACCTGATCCATGCCAAGTATTCTGTGTCTTTAATTCCTTCCATTCATTGTTCTCTTGGTCAGTCAGTTGCTTGATAACCACCTCATACCCCTCCAAATATGGGGCACTGTGCATCAAAGATACAGTAAAACTTACTCCTTCAAAACTTTTCTTGTAATCCAGATCTGGTGGGCCATCATGAGATATTTCAATAACGCTGCTAACCAATATCTCATCACTGGCAGTGGAGGGGGAGAGGGTCCTGGGGTTCCACAATAAGCATCTACATGTAAATGGCACAGGTTGTTGTACAGCTCCACTGCAAAGTTTGATAGAGGCACCAGCTGCCCTCAGGTGCCATGAGTCTTCCTTACCTCCGATTTTTCCTCTGAAATACAAAGGAAATTAATTATCCAGCATTTTAAGATATTGTTCCCAAGTGGAGTAAGCAATGACAAAGGTATTTAAAATGCAAGTGGCAAACTGGCAGTTTGAAAAACTCATTTAGATATTGACACTTAATTTCAAAACTAGATCTAATAAATGTTATTTTTCTTTATTTTTCTTTTCTTTTCCATTAATTTGCTTTTCCTTGACTCAAATAGCCTCAAGTTATAATCATAAATCAAAACATTTATTTAAATGAATAAAGATTTTTTTAAAGCCGGTACAAATACATGTATGTTATTTATCCAGTACTGAGCTGGTGTGTAAAATGTTATAAAAGTTGTCTTTCTTTTTGTCTGCAATTTTATTGATTTCCTAAAACAATCGGTTAAATCTAATTTGTTGCTGTACTTTCATGGAGCTTTCTCATTAGTTGGGAAATCGATGCACTTTAGAGCAAAAAATAGCGCATTTTATCAATAAATCGTGCCAACGAGAACCAATCAGATTGCAAGGATCACCAGTGATTTGAGCACGAATGTAATAAATTTTTAATAGCATTACAGTTATTAAGCATGAACTTTATTAACTAAAGATTAAAAAGAAAATAAAATAAAAGAAAATAACTGTCATTTATAAAGAGGTCCGGAGGGTTGTTCTTTAGTCAGAGCACTTTGTCAAAAGTTGCCATTAGTTAACACCTCCTAGCAACTCCAACCCTGCTCTTTACAATGGTCTGTGCATCCATGAGAAAAAAAAGCATGGGAAAGGCAAAAAACTGAGTCATTGCAGAAAAACCCATACCTTTTGATCAAAGTCTTTTCATTGTCTTCAGTGTCTACTGTTGCATCTTCTATATCTGCCAAATCTTTCCTGCCGGTGTAATAAGGTACCTCATCCTCCTCTTTGGCTGGGGAAATTATTATTTTGAGGTGTTTGGTTTCAGTATACAATATAACGGACATTTACTACCAGTTAATTCCCAATATCTGTTCAACCAAAATTGTTCAACATGGGGTCTTTCCGCACTAACGAAAAAGTTGTTTATTTAGAACAATTTTTTCGTCATCACTAAATTTTGACAAATTTTGGCCAAAGCCGACAAATCGTGAAACACATCGCCGACAAATTTGTCCCAAGTAAAATCTGGACAAAATTAATTAAATAAGCAAGACCGTGATAAACTTGTCGATTAATTATCGCAAAAGCTACGAACAGCGTGTAGCTGAACTGAAATCAGTTTACTACAGAGGCAAAAATTCTCTTTTGTCGCAAAACTCTGGGATTCTAAAATTTTAAAACGGCTTTGAAAAATCCTAGAAATTGGAGGTGGAATCCTTTGGCAGACTAGGTCGAGCGGTAAGAGAATTTTTCAAGTTTGAAATTTATAATATAGATGTAACACTCAAGCAAACTTTTATCCTTTGATTTTGCCAGGACAATTTTAGGCTGGAGTCATGAAAATCGCGAAAGCTCGGATATGCATTGATTAAGAGTATAAGATAAGATTACCGTATGACTCTCCTTCTCCAGCCTTCTCCCCCACTTCTTTTGCAATTTGTAGATGACACTCACGGTACTCGATTGCCTTACGAAAGTTGCCTAAGCTATGAAAGGCATTACCAAGACTTCCATAAGCCCGTCTCTCTCCAGCTTTATCCCCCACTTCTTTTGCTTTTTGTAGATGACGCTCGTGGTAACTGATAGCCTTATGAAAATCGCCTAAGCTATGACAGGCATTGCCAAGACTTCCATAAGCCTGTCCTTCTCCAGCTTTGTCTCCCACTTCTTTTGCAATTTGTAGATCACGCTCGTCGTAACTGATAGCCTTATGAAAATCGCATAAGCTATCATAGGCATTGCCAAGATTTCCATAAGCCCGTCCTTCTCCAGCTTTGTCTCCCACTTCTTTTGCAATTTGTAGATCACGCTCGTGGTAACTGATAGCCTTATGAAAATCGCATAAGCCATGATAGGCATTGCCAAGATTTCCATAAGCCCGTCCTTCTCCAGCTTTGTCTCCCACTTCTTTTGCAATTTGTAGATCACGCTCGTGGTAACTGATAGCCTTATGAAAATCGCCAAAGCTATGATAGGCATTGCCAAGACTTCCATAAGCCCGTCCTTCTCCAGCTTTTTCTCCCACTTCTTTTGCAATTTGTAGATGACGCTCGTGGTAACTGATAGACTTATCAAAATCGCCTAAGCTATCATAGGCATTGCCAAGATTTCCATAAGCCCGTCCTTCTCCAGATTTGTTTCCCACTTCTTTTGCAATTTGTAGATGACGCTCGTGGTAACTGATAGCCTTATGAAAATCGCCTAAGCTATCATAGGCATTGCCAAGATTTCCATAAGCCCCTCCTTCTCCAGATTTGTTTCCCACTTCTTTTGCAATTTGTAGATGACGCTCGTGGTAACTGATAGCCTTATGAAAATCGCCTAAGCTATCATAGGCATTGCCAAGATTTCCATAAGCCCCTCCTTCTCCAGCTTTGTCTCCCACTTCTTTTGCAATTTGTAGATGACGCTCGTGGTAACTGATAGCCTTATGAAAATCGCCTAAGCTATCATAGACATTGCCAAGACTTCCATAAGCCCGTCCTTCTCCAGCCTTGTCTCCCACTTCTTTTGCAATTTGTAGATCACGCTCGTGGTAACTGATAGCCTTATGAAAATCGCCTAAGCTATGATAGGCATTGCCAAGATTTCCATAAGCCCGTCCTTCTCCAGCTTTGTCTCCCACTTCTTTTGCAATTTGTAGATCACGCTCGTGGTAACTGATAGCCTCATGAAAATCGCCTAAGCTATGATAGGCATTGCCAAGATTTCCATAAGCCCGTCCTTCTCCAGCTTTGTCTCCCACTTCTTTTGCAATTTGTAGATCACGCTCGTGGTAACTGATAGCCTTATGAAAATCGCCTAAGCTATCATAGGCATTGCCAAGATTTCCATAAGCCCCTCCTTCTCCAGCTTTGTCTCCCACTTCTTTTGCAATTTGTAGACGACGCTCGTGGTAACTGATAGCCTTATGAAAATCACCTAAGCTATGATAGGCATTGCCAAGATTTCCATAAGCTCCTCCTTCTCCAGCTTTGTCTCCCACTTCTTTTGCAATTTGTAGATCACGCTCGTGGTAACTGATAGCCTTATGAAAATCGCCTAACCTATGATGGGCATTGCCAAGATTTCCATAAGGCCCTCCTTCTCCAGCTTTGTCTCCCACTTCTTTTGCAATTTGTAGATCACGCTCGTGGTAACTGATAGCCTTATGAAAATCGCCTAAGCTATGATAGGCATTGCCAAGATTTCCATAAGCCCGTCCTTCTCCAGCTTTTTCTCCCACTTCTTTTGCAATTTGTAGATGACGCTCGTGGTAACTGATAGCCTTATGAAAATCGCCTAAGCTATGATAAGCATTTCCAAGATTTCCATAAGCCCGTCCTTCTCCAGATTTGCCTCCCACTTCTTTTGCAATTTGTAGATGACGCTCGTGGTAACTGATAGCCTCATGAAAATCGCCTAAGCTTTGATAGGCATTCCCAAGATTTCCATAAGCCCCTCCTTCTCCAGCTTTGTCTCCCACTTCTTTTGCAATTTGTAGATGACGCTCGTGGTAACTGATAGCCTTATGAAAATCGCCTAAGCTATCATAGACATTGCCAAGACTTCCATAAGCCCGTCCTTCTCCAGCTTTGTCTCCCACTTCTTTTGCAATTTGTAGATCACGCTCGTGGTAACTGATAGCCTTATGAAAATCGCCTAAGCTATGATAGGCATTGCCAAGATTTCCATAAGCCCGTCCTTCCCCAGCTTTGTCTCCCACTTCTTTTGCAATTTGTAGACGACGCTCGTGGTAACTGATAGCCTTATGAAAATCGCCTAAGCTATGATAGGCATTTCCAAGATTTCCATAAGCCCGTCCTTCTCCAGATTTGCCTCCCACTTCTTTTGCAATTTGTAGATGACGCTTGTGGTAACTGATAGCCTTATGAAAATCGCCTAAGCTATCATAGGCATTGCCAAGATTTCCATAAGCCCGTCCTTCTCCAGCTTTGTCTCCCACTTCTTTTGCAATTTGTAGACGACGCTCGTGGTAACTGATAGCCTTGTGAAAATCGCCTAAGCTATGATAGGCATTGCCAAGATTTCCATAAGCTCCTCCTTCTCCAGCTTTGTCTCCCACTTCTTTTGCAATTTGTAGATCACGCTCGTGGTAACTGATAGCCTTATGAAAATCGCCTAACCTATGATGGGCATTGCCAAGATTTCCATAAGCTCGTCCTTCTCCAGCTTTGTCTCCCACTTCTTTTGCAATTTGTAGATCACGCTCGTGGTAACTGATAGCCTTATGAAAATCGCCTAAGCTATGATAGGCATTGCCAAGATTTCCATAAGCCCGTCCTTCTCCAGCTTTTTCTCCCACTTCTTTTGCAATTTGTAGATGACGCTCGTGGTAACTGATAGCCTTATGAAAATCGCCTAAGCTATGATAGACATTGCCAAGATTTCCATAAGCCCGTCCTTCTCCAGATTTGCCTCCCACTTCTTTTGCAATTCGTAGATGACGCTCGTGGTAACTGATAGCCTCATGAAAATCGCCTAAGCTTTGATAGGCATTGCCAAGATTTCCATAAGCCCCTCCTTCTCCAGCTTTGTCTCTCACTCCTTTTGCAATTTGTAGATGACGCTCGTGGTAACTGATAGCCTTATGAAAATCGCCTAAGCTATCATAGGCATTGCCAAGATTTCCATAAGCCCGTCCTTCTCCAGCTTTGTCTCCCACTTCTTTTGCAATTTTTAGATGACGCTCGTGGTAACTGATAGCCTTATGAAAATCGCCTAACACCTGATAGGCATTGCCAAGACTTCCATAAGCCCCTCCTTCTCCAGCTTTGTCTCCCACTTCTTTTGCAATTTGTAGACGACGCTCGTGGTAACTGATAGCCTTATGAAAATCGCCTAAGTCATGATAGGCAAAAAAAAAGAAAAAGAAAAGAAAACCAGCTTTTGGGTGATGCCTTCTCATCGGCCGTTAAGCCTTCTACACAGGAGATTGATATTGAAGTGAAACAATTTATTAAAAAGTCACCCGTCGCAGTTTGAGGATAAGTGTTAGCAAATGTTTTTGTTAGAAGCACCATAACCTAAACATAGCCACTGCTGGTAGAGAAGAGAAGGGAGAAGGCAACATGGTTCTTCTAAATGTTTTAGCATGCCTTTGGCAAAAGTGCTTCACATCACTGATGATTGGAAACAATTAAAAAGTCCCATTTATTGAGCATGACATGTAGAAACTATAGTGGGAAGCCATTGCCTAGGTTCTGCTATATGGTTACCAATGGGCCAATTACTGCCTAGTAAATTTGTTACATCTTTTTGTGGCCTTGTATCTTTATGGGGATGAAGTTATCACTTCAGAGACGTTGATATGAAGACTTAGCCAATTTGTAACTACAGAAGATAGAGAGGCATTGGACAAGTGCCTTGGCGATGATTTTAAACCTAATGATGAAGATGTCTTGGAATTTTTATATTATTCAAGTGTTTTAACCCTTTGCATCCTAACATCAGCATACTTTTTTTCCGTACTGTTCTCTATGCATATCCTATGGTGCTGACAAAGAGAATTTGTTTAACAACCAAGAGCCTCTTTAGTTCGTGATCATTTCCTTATTCTCATGATCTTAATGTTTGTTTTAGAGGGGATACTGATAGGAGAAAATGGTCACTAATCACTCTTAGAGATCAATGGTGGAGTCCAATTCTCAAGGTATTATGCTCTAAGGAAAACTTTCAGTCCCTCGAGACTAAAGCAAGCCGCCAAATTAATTAACAAGTTATTCAGAGCTGAAGAACCAACTGACGCAGAACTGACATCCTTTGAACAACTGAAACGGTTTATAGAGTCACTGAATTGCAAATCTTTACCCATGTTTCTCTGGATCTGCACTGGTAGTGATGTGATCACTGTACGTACACAACATAGATGTGCACTTTGCTATCCTTGAAGGGTAGCGTCGATGTCCTTTTGCCAGAACATGTAGACCATTGCTAAAACTTCCATCTACATATGAATCATACCCAGCACTGCTTGAGGAGTTCACTAATGTAATGAAAGAGGAGCAAGCCTGTTTTGTAGTATTGTTGAGTATGGAAGATGTGAACAATTTGAAATGAACACTCAGAATGCTTTGAAATGAATACTTTGAAATTTGCTTCTTAGTTTTTACAATTTTTTATGTTTTGCATAACATTTTCACATTACTGGTATAAGGCTTTTTTTAACACAGAATACAAGTTACTGTTGATGGCATTTTCTAAACTTTCCGAAAAAAAAAAGAATTAGGTCACAAATTTATATCTATTCAAATGTCATTACAGTTGTCACTGGCAGTTAAGTTTGGTTACAAGTTAGGAAGCCTTTCGAGAGAGATGTAAAATATGCAAGTTTCATGACTACAAACTCTAACTTAAAATTTTATCAGCTGATCTCTAATATCACTAAGACTTTAAGTAGTAAGTGTAAGTGGTCATAACATAACAAGATATTAAATTGTCAGCCCCTTGAAATGCGAAAACTCGGGGTAAAAGGTGACATGTCGCTTTTGCTACCATTACGTGTCTTCTAGGAGATCAATGCCTGAATTTTAAATTGCACGAAATACTACATTGATTTCAGTGGACTACTTACACCACCAAATAAATGCATCTACAAAAGTGAAAATGGTTCCATGATAAATCAGTGAAAATAACAGCATCCATCAAGATTACATCAAAATTCAGGAGTCATACTTGAAGTTATCATTAAGGGTCAATTATACTGGTGACAGCCGTTAAAAAATGTCATTAATTTCATTTTATACCTCCAGACAAATCGTGAAGCATGAAAATTTTCATCCTCTCTTAGTGTTCAGTGCAATTTTGAAACTATTGAAAAAAAAATTATTACCATTTCATTATACAAGCTTCGAACGCAACAGCATAACTTCAGTCTTATTCACTGGTTGATCTTCACAATGTTTTATGTTGTAATTAACACAGCGTCTGCATTAAACTTTCCTATGTGAGGGAGGGATGACAATGATCATGTACAAGTACTTCCATTATCATCAAAGGAATATCAAAATAATTTTTATTAGACGCTGATAAATGTTTAATTCAATATTGAAACTTTCAATGATCGTCACAGTGTTCAGAAAATGCTTAATTCCATTGTTTCCATCGTCAGAGAGAGGGTCAATCCTATTGTGTAATTACTATAAGCTGACTGTGTGACCCTGGCACAATAAACATTGTTTTCTGTTTCAATATCAGTCATAATCACAGTCAACCATTATAATCAATTCCAAATGTCTGCCAATTTGTGCATTAGCCCCACATTTTAGACTGCCTGTAAAATGAAAGTGTAGCGCTTGTTATCTGACCGCTTGCTATCTTTAAAAGAACCCATTTTAGCAAGTTATCCATTTCTAGGTTTGCAACATTAGACAAGCCGTTCTTGTGTAGTAAACCTAGAAAACATGGTACGCGGTCAGATAACAGGCGATGCACTGAGAATTTGACTGTATTTTTTTATTCCCAACAGCGGTCGTAAATATTCCCATATAAACTCTTATAATTTCGCCATGACTGCTATTTCGCAAGATGATCATCTCACAGCTGGAACTTGGGCTGCCTGTGGTTGGAGATTCCAAGGCATGTTCCTATACTTATCCAGTTTAAACTAGTCTCACGCAGTTGCTCGATCATTTCCTTTGTAATAATGTACGCCGGTCTCCCTACTGAACTTGCAGAGAATGCCAATGGAATTTTTTCCTTTGGACAAAGGCATGATACATTTAAAATATCTGACGTCTTTCTTACTAAGACGACTAAAGACAATTCTAACAGCTCAAACAGGTTTGAAGAGGAATTTTGAGACAGTGATAAGCATTGTTGTGTATTCCTAAAGCTTCCTGGCACAGATTTCTAATCCTACATGAACAATGCGTGATAAACGAAAGTCCCTTTCAATGGTGCTCTTTAGAGAATCAACAAACTTTGTAAAGTATTCTGCACTAAGTTCCGCCATTTTGAGAGAAATATTCCGCTTACTAGCTGTTGCTCACCGGCTCAGAAAAAGTAATCGATAATCTCGCATAGTGATTTCTTTTTCTCACGCAACAATTTCTCATTCTCAACAGTTAATATTTAATTCTCAGTATATTGCTACATCAGTCTTTTTCTCGATTAAGGTTTTATCATTTTCGATGGGTAATTTAAAATATCGCATAACAGTTCTTCATTCTCATACAGCGATTTCCACTTCTGATGTAGTGGTGATGTAGGCTAATTTCAAATTGTTTTTACGACATAGTCTGGTAATTAATTATTAGCACCAAGCTGAGGCTAAGGGGCGCTTATTTTGAAAGCAAGATCGGAGTGACTGTAAGTCGAATATGAAGTTTTGTGCCATTTCTGTGTGCAAAAATAACTAAAAGGCCGGACCTCAACTTTTCCGAGTTTCCAGGCGAAGAGAGTCTAAGAAAGAAAGGAAGCGCCTTCTGTCGTCGCGCTGATAAGGAGTTCACGTCAATAAGTACGAAAACAGGCCGTATACACTTTAATACAACTGAAAGACTGTACTTAAGTTAAAGACTGTACCTAAGTTATTTCCTAGAGATTTGTAGTTAAGTTTGTGGTAAGAAAGAAATCGATTAAAACACCACAGCATGACAAATAAATTCAACTGTCTCCTTTATCTAATCAAAGAATCATGGCCAACCCGTGCATGATGAAACACAGTTGTGAACTTGTAGATACAGGTCTTACTGCAAAGCAAGGTTGCTCTTATTTCAAAAGCCAAGGTTCCGGAATATCACGAAGAGATCCACAATTATTGTAACCATCCAACTCCGCAGAATAATTAACCTATATACAGCCGACAAAAACAGCAAAAAACAGTAACCTGCGTTGATCGAATTTACGTTTGCAGAATTCGTTAAATTTAGCTGCTGGAATCCAAATCTTTCCTCGCCTGCCCAATCCAAACTCCACCATTCTCCAATCCTCAATATATCTTTGCATTATAAGGCAATGATCTTTGTTCACACGGTTTTCTCCAGCTTGTATCTGATAAGTTTTCTGCTTCGGAACGAAAATACCTCAGAACGTACTTAATATGACCGGTAGTTTTTTTGACTGAGTGAAATTATAGATATGCGGAAATGATTTCCATAGGTTTTCTTTTGTAAGAAAATTATATTCGTCCGCTTCTGATCAATCCAGCCGCCAATGTTTACATAAGATGGAAATCGATAAGATTTTACGCATTCCTATTGACTAGCTTTGAAATTTGTCCATGCAATGAAAAAGGAACACAGCTGGGTTTTCACCATGGTATGCCATACGCATACCACGGAAAAAGGGAAAATTCCTAGCTGCGAGCGACCAGGGGCAGAGGGAATTTCCACTTTCAGAGGTCGAAAAAATCGATTTTGCTTTATTTCACTAGACTAAATTCAAACATTCAACATAATGTTTCCATAAAATAATCCTTTAAGATCTTGAAAAGCAACCGATTTATTTCGGGAAACGTATTTTTAAATGAAAGTTAATAAATTAGGAAGGTTTCATAATCTTGGACCTGGGCGCATCCCCTGGGCGAGTTTCACGGCAACCGCTCACGTTGAGGCTCGATTTTCATTTAAATGTAATTCCATATCTTGTTTACATCACGCACTTTAAAAAAGTCACTCGTAGAAGCTCTTTGCTTGTGGAAAAATCTTTGCTAACGGAAAAATCAAGAGCGGAAAAAACTCCTTGGTAAAAAAAAGTAAAAGAAAAAAAAGGCCCAAAGACGAAAGAAAGAGTACCATTCTGTAAAGAAAAGAAAAAATTTCCTTTGTAAATGAGACTTGTAATGTCGGAGCTCCACGCTGGCGTCCATATTTCGAACAAAGAAGTCGCCGTCCTACCAAACTTTGCCATACACAATGTTGAAAACGAGGTTTCCTTTTATTTATTGAAGCCTGGATACAAAGACATCAACAATCGCCTCGAATCGTAATTTTAAAAGTTGTCTGTCGATTTGTTGTCTTGCTCCTCAGCACATTTTCTGGCTTCTCCATTTTTACCGCGGGTTTTCTTTGCCTTTGGCAACTTTGCTCATTATTGTGTCGCCCTCCTCAACGCTCCACCGAGCGATCGAGAATCATTGACGCCAGGAGGTGCAGTTGTCCCATTGCTTGCGGTTTGAGGAGACGAGATAATCTCCTAGCGTGGGGAGATGTTGTTTGCTAACCTCTATGAGCTAAAATCTCGAATTTGATTTTAGGAGGAATATGATGACAAATTTGAGCGAATTTATTGGGTACATAGATTTGTCCGATTTTCGTCAAATTTCACCAAAACATTCAAGGAATAATGATAACGGATGTATAAACGGTTGTGAATATATGGAAGTCATATATTTGAACTGCGGTTAAAGACGTGAATATGAAAGCGATCTATCACTTCTTTTCACTACAACATAAGTAGTGTTCATTACTGCGAAGATCGCTTTCATATTCACGTCTTTAACCGCAGTTCAAATATATGACTTCCATATATTCACAACCGTTTATTCACCACTTCACGGGTTTATTTGGAACCAACACAGTGACCAACTTCCAGTCGACTTGTTAGCTCAGTTGGTAGAGCACTGCACCGGTATCGCAAAGGTCATGGGTTCAAATCCCGTACAGGCCTGAATTTCTTTCAGGCCTTCTTTACTTTTTAAGTAGTGTTCATTACTGCGAAGATCGCTTTCATATTCATGACAACGGATGTTTCGGGAAATCGTGATATTTGAAATATTTGTCCCATGGCGTCCATTTACGCGACACGCCTCACATATTTTTAACTACTCCAACTTTAGATGCCGATGATCATGTCTAAAAGTACACCCCGAGTGACCACGCGTGACCACGAGACACCACAAGTCACCACGAGTCACCACGAGTCACCACGAGTCACCACGAGTCACCACGAATGACCACGAGTGAAAAAGCAAAAAAAATCAATCATTAACTAAAATAAAAATAATTGATTAG
The DNA here is from genome assembly GCF_036669915.1 of Pocillopora verrucosa. Classification (NCBI taxonomy): domain Eukaryota; kingdom Metazoa; phylum Cnidaria; class Anthozoa; order Scleractinia; family Pocilloporidae; genus Pocillopora; species Pocillopora verrucosa. The sequence goes on along the minus strand of NC_089316.1, from coordinate 11,848,153 downwards.
CTAAGAAAAATATTAAGGTGAATTTTATGGGAAATGCTAAAGGAAAAGGAACTATAGGGCTGACCGACATTCCGCAAAGGAAACTACTTTGCGGTACTGACGACTATCGACTCAAGTGAATCAAGTTAATCCCCTGACACTTGATCTATGGGGAGTGCATCATATATCTGTTCGTCTCACATGTTACTGGTGAAGATGGCGTTCTTGAGAGGGAAGTAATTGTTAAAGGTAAGCCAAATTTGGTGTGGTTGGTTTAAGAATGAATTTATAATCATTGGGAATTTTCTGAGATACTGCTCTTATCAGCGGCCATCCCGTGGGGTTGACCCAAGAGAACCCCCGTGCATTTGCACCAAGACATTTGCAAATTCCACCTACCAGGGCCAATATTTTTCCACAAAAAGCTTCTACTGTCCCTCCCCCGGAGAACATAATTTGAAAGGAATTCCAAATTGTAACGTAATTTCCTGCATAATTTTTAATAAAAGTTTAACAATAATATATATAGTTAGCAAAATATGAATTATTCAAACAGATGGCAATATAAATATTCAACACCTAATCATCAAAAGATTAGCATGGAAGAGATCATAGATTTCGTGCGAAAAATGTTTTCGCTATGTTAGGGAAGGATGACAAACAAAAGGGGACAGATTTACAAGAGAAACGTAAGACACGTTTACCTTTTTCTCCGTCGCCACTTTGGAAGCCGTTCAACGGTAATACCCAGCCCCCTCCCCCCCCCCCCCCCGTCCGGATCTTTCATTTTCAAGATAGCGGCGATGTTACAAATCCCGCGGGTCTTTCCCCGTGTATCTTGCCTCGGAAGTGCAAAAGCGGTCCAATGCCCCCGTCCCGGGCCAAAAACTGGAGACAAAAGTCAGCAAATTCCGCGCTATTCCCCAGTATGTCCCCGGGGTCAACCCCCCCGGGATGGCCGCTGATAAGTGCATAAGATGCATCATTCCTCTAACTTGGGACATGCTACATGATTATCGGCTGTAAATTTGAGCGGTGATTTGAGAAATTATCTTGTTCATCGACGCAAAATGTTGAGTAAACTAGGTTGAATAATTTTGCGCGATACCCGCGAGCAAATGTGTGTAACGGTCATGCAAAATTAATTTAATTAATAGATCCTTAAAACATTTTCAAAAGTCATTTATTACGGCAAAACGATACGATTGCGTTACTTCAGTCGACAGCTTAAAGGTCAAACTATGAATGAAGCGTTGACGACTAGACTTATTACTAGACTTATTACAGATTACAAGGAAAAAATCACATTCGAACTTAACAGAAATTTAGATTTTGCTATGAGCTTTCATAAAAAACTTTCAATAAAATCACATTTATTTCACTTTTATTCGGGGTTTTTAATGAATGAGGGCTACAGTTCTTTTTCCTTTAATACTTCCCTTAAATTCACTGAGATATTTTTCTAATTATTATTTTATTTTAGTTAATGATTAATAAATTTTGCTAGTCACGCAATCAAACGCCGGCAACACTCGATCGAGAGAGATGTGGATTTATATGTGTCATAAAATGCTTTAAAAAAAATAAGGTATTTACGAGAGAAGGAAGCAAATAATCATAGAGATCTGCACAGTATTCTGAAGTTTTTATCTAGCAGACAGCATGAACAACACGCTTGAGTAATTCGTACGGAAAGTCTACGGGTCACGCAACAGTTAGTTTGGCGGAGTTCTGCATGGAAATGTTCGATGGCGGTAATAAGGATGTAATAATATGTGTGCAAACCCTCAGAGTAATTGGTTAAATACCATGGCAGTGAACGCTTCATACATTCTACCTATTTTGAAGCGATTTCCCTGGTAAAAACCAAGAAAAACCGAGGGGGGGGGGTTGTCTATCTCTCCCCGGAAAAACCAAAACAGAAACCATTTTGTCTTTATTAGTTTTGGGGTAGATCCTTTAAACTGGCCAAATTTCACTGAAATCGATGAGACGGTATGTAGCACGACTGCCTGGTGCTCTCGTGGACACACTTAAGCTTTGTTTTGAATGGGGTATAACCCTGTTCCTGGCTAGTGATACATTTCTTTAAGGAAAATGAGGTGAAAATATCCACCAAAAGATAGCAGACTAGCCCGCAGTTTTTTTTCTGGTTAGGCTCTAATTAACTGCTCTGAAAGCCACGTAATATTTTCAGCACGATTAAGTTTCATGTTCCTCCATCCTCATGTCGTTGTACTAATTTTACTTTCAAACAAAATTTAAGGTCATGATCAATATTTACAGTGAACTTTCAAATATGTGGTAGTTCTACTCTAAGCATGAAAGGTTGCATTGTAGAATTGTGCTAATGTTCATATTCAGTGTTTTCAAACCTGGAGAGCTGTCTTGTTCACGATCTTGATCTGTCTGGCCTTGAGGAACCTCCATAGCTAAAAAAGAACACAAAAGAAAATATTATTTGTCTTTCCCGAGCGCTTCAGCGAAAACTTATCAGTTGAAGTTGAAGTTAAACAAGCCACAATACAAAAGAAAAAATTGGAGGTTTCTTTACACACCTTAATCTCTAATGAGCTTCTTTCCGTGGTAATTTATGTCTTGCATGACAATCTTAAGTTCAAATTAAAGAATTTAGCTGCGACTCAATTTGAATAGACGTTTAGTATAAAAAGGGAAAATAATTCGTAGCTGAAAGCGACCGGAAGCAGAGGGAATTTCTCTTCGTTAAGTGAAAGTGAAAATGAAACTCATGACTTGGATTTCACACAATCAATATTCAAGAGACAGAAAGAGGGATGCCCTCTCGATTGCGGTGATTTGAAAGTTTTACTCAGCATCCTTAGATTTCATTTACCCATTGCTAGAAGAGTAAACATAATATGAAATATTTTTAACCCCGAGTTACTGAATGCGTAAACTCTTCATTAAGAGTCAATGTGACTGTATAAACGTTAAAATCAAATTACGAACGTCTGCACAATGTGAAACACACTTAGCTGCGTTAGACATGGTTAACAGCCGGTAAGAGACAGATTAAAGCGGTAGATTTATGAAGACAAGCAACCTTCGGAAATACTACAACCTCTTGATCAACATTTCACAGCTTGCTTCCTCGAGTTCACGACACTCTTAGTTTGCTCTGAAAATGGTTCACATGCAAGCATACCGAGCTCCCGAGCCCCCGAGCCGAATTTTTCCCGAGTGCGTCTCTTTCCAAATGTTTTGACAGTAGTTTAAGCGGTTTGAATTTTCTCATCAACATTTCCGAGAAGCCGAAAGCTAACGACCGTGTGCTCGAATGTTTATCCAACATCTTGAACCCTTACGTTTTATTCAGATTCTATTAACCTTGATCTTGCTTCGCTTTCGCTATTTATCAGAATCACATACGACTGTATGCACGATGATAGTTATACTGAAGCAGGTTGTTTGGGGCATCTCTGCAATTGAGGGTACTACAAACAACGACTGTTATCAAAATATCTTCCAAACCGCTGCTGTAAGTCTCACCTGGAACACAGAAGTAAGGATTCAACCAATCTGTTACTCAAATCTCGTGGGAAAATTCATCCACAGCTACAGTTCCTTTCCTTCGGCTGAGGTGTAAAACTAACTGATTTGTAGATAACTGTACAGCACTTTTACAAACGAGAAATTCGACGAGACGAGAGGCGGGAGACGAATGACGTTCGATTCATCGCTTCGTTTGTTTCCTAGAATTTTAAATATGTAATCGTGAAATTCGCACAATTAAAATAATCACTTGACCATGACAATGGAAATCAAATTTCCTAACTACCACGCGATTACTTGATGAGGTCTTTGCCTTACTTTACGGTTACATTCCTCTGACCCCTGTTTTTATTCAGTGGGTAAATTTGCTTCCTCGCGTTTATCTTGGTTACATCGTTGTCATTTTCATGAATGTCCGAAGATAAGTTAAACCGACAAATTTTCCAAAAATAAGAAACCTGCTCGAGACTCTGAGTCATTGGATTAGAGACAAGCGAAGAACCGGGCGAGTTAAAGTTCCTGATCCCACGGCAGCTTTTTCGCTCATTTTCACCAGCCCTGCCCCCTTCCCACCCATCAAAAATAAATGGCGCATTTTGGTAATAATAAGCTTAACGACTATACAACTTTGTACGAGGTTTAGGAAGAGCTTATAAACGGAGGGACCGGTATCCGAGGGGGTCTATAAACGGAGGGCCCTATGTCCCAGGGGGCTTATGAAAACAATATATCTTCCAAACCGCTGCTGTAAGTCTCACCTGGAACACAGAAGTAAGGATTCAACCAATCTGTTACTCAAATCTCGTGGGAAAATTCATCCACAGCTACAGTTCCTTTCCTTCGGCTGAGGTGTAAAACTAACTGATTTGTAGATAACTGTACAGCACTTTTACAAACGAGAAATTCGACGAGACGAGAGGCGGGAGACGAATGACGTTCGATTCATCGCTTCGTTTGTTTCCTAGAATTTTAAATATGTAATCGTGAAATTCGCACAATTAAAATAATCACTTGACCATGACAATGGAAATCAAATTTCCTAACTACCACGCGATTACTTGATGAGGTCTTTGCCTTACTTTACGGTTACATTCCTCTGACCCCTGTTTTTATTCAGTGGGTAAATTTGCTTCCTCGCGTTTATCTTGGTTACATCGTTGTCATTTTCATGAATGTCCGAAGATAAGTTAAACCGACAAATTTTCCAAAAATAAGAAACCTGCTCGAGACTCTGAGTCATTGGATTAGAGACAAGCGAAGAACCGGGCGAGTTAAAGTTCCTGATCCCACGGCAGCTTTTTCGCTCATTTTCACCAGCCCTGCCCCCTTCCCACCCATCAAAAATAAATGGCGCATTTTGGTAATAATAAGCTTAACGACTATACAACTTTGTACGAGGTTTAGGAAGAGCTTATAAACGGAGGGACCGGTATCCGAGGGGGTCTATAAACGGAGGGCCCTATGTCCCAGGGGGCTTATGAAAACAATAGAAAAAGCGAAAGCAGCTGGGCGCTGATCAAAATACGTTTTGCATTTATTGGTTTTTAATTAAGCTTCAAAACATCAAAATAATTCAAACTCGTTTCAATACATTTAAACCAGAATTTTTTTAAAAAACTAACAAAACGAACAAAACAGCAAGATAACAAAGCTGAAGGTCAGACTACCCCCTTAAAGTTCATGTTTGCTGTCCTGTTGTTAAATATTTTTCTTTAGTATTTCATTATTATTTTTTTTCTTTGTTGAAAGGTAGATGGGCACTTAATCTAGGGGGGGGGAGCTTATAAATGGGAGTTGGGGGCTTATAAGCAGCAGTTTACAATGCTTATATCTTTGCTGTACTTATATACTAACAAAGTGTTAATGTAAAAACTTGGGCTTCCTGTGGTGTGTTAGGCTGTAAGTGGGGTATTGTACATCTTTCTGTTAAAAAATCCAACTGAGGTGAAATGAGCCATAGATATTTTAGTTTATTAGACACTCTTTCCAAAAGCTCGGAAAAGAGAGAGCCACAATAGGATATAACAAATCCTTATCAGCATCACACAGTGCAACTGCCACTTTGACATCTCAGGGACAGAGGATGAGGGCACTGATGCAGAAATATCAAAACTTGCTTATTTCAGATGACAATTAACAAGCAACATCATGAGAATGCACAGGTTCAATAACAAGCCATCAAACTAAGTTAAAACTTGACTTCTTATGATCATATGCCCAGTATTTTTTTCAATGACTGATCTATCTGTGCTTCATGGGTTTAACTGCCCAGCACTTAAACTACTATTTCAGTTTTAAAACATAATCTCACTTTTTAAATGAAATGTACACAGGACACAACATTTTCATATCAAGGGTGACTAAAAAAGAAATCATAAACTGGTTCCCATTTTAGAATAAGCTTTATACTCAGTATGCAGAGTAATTCTCATTTATTTCATATTACCAATAATTTTCTTTTACTTTGTTGATTCCAAACTGATGTTGGCTTTTCCAAGTACCTAAAAAAACAAAACAAATTAAAAAGCTAGTAAAATCATAGCATTCAAAATAAGCATTACATTGTTTTTAAGTTTCCACAAGCCCAAAAAGTCTCCTTACAACATTTTTCATCCCAGACAAAAAGTGAGTGGGTCCCCTGTGGCGTCTTCTGTCTCTGAACTTTGCTGCAACAGGTGTGGTTGTTCTCTCTTTGCAAGTTTCTACACTAAGTTTTTCTTTGCTTGCAACAAAAATACATCATCAAACCATAGGGAAACCTAAGAGAGGTAAAAAAATAAAATACATAATTAATTTTTCATAGATAAGAATCCCTATTTTATTTACAACTTGTCCCATAGGAAAAAAAAAGACCTGGCACACCAGGTTTTCTACTGTTTAAACATAAACTTTCTCTGAACCTTTAACCCCAAATAGTGACAAGCAACTAATTTCTCCTTGCAATATTATCCCTAAATTATCATTATTATCATGAGAATGAATAGAGGACATGATTACTATAACGAAAAAAAGCTCTTGATCATTGAATAAATTCTCCTTGTCAGAACATTAGGAAATACACAGAGAAAAGAATGGAGAATATGCATATATATTGATGTTAGAGTGTAAAGAATTAAAACAGACAATACCAAATGCATGTGTATAAATTAAGGATTCTTTTATATCATTGTGCTTCTATGATTTCCTTGGCTGATAGTGTGCTCCTGCAGGGATTGGCACATGCAAGCACAGGGTGCAGATGGAAAAAGTGTATAATGGCAGAACAATAACATAAGCATCATCTTCCAAATATGATGAATTTCATTCTCTTTTTCTATTGCTCAATTCTATGAATCTAATTTAATCTCACATGTATTTTTAAGGAGAATCCCATGAGCTCAAGTACATTAAATTTTCTTAATTCAAAGTCATGAGTGATGTTTAGAAAGCTTTGGTAACTGCACAAGCCATGGGAGTGCCTTTTGGAAACCTTTCCTAACAAGTAATGAGTAACCATAAATTATGACATGCAAGAGCTGCTTTGTACATTCCTGGTGCACATTTCTCAAAACATTTTTAACCAGTTAGAAAATGCCTTAAGATAATTATATTGTTTGATTTGATCATTCATTAGAATGATCACATCAAGTTTAAATGTTTTTTTTTAAACTATGAAAAAGTTTAACATTGTTTAGTTATCTTAAAAAGCTTTAATTTCAAGCCAGTGTGTAGTATGGAAAACCTGTAACTTAATAACTGACTTAACAAGTTGCTTTTCAAAATAATTCACAATAGACCAATCAGGAATGAAACATTTTGTTTCAGTATATAATGATTATCATTAGATTATTTTAAAGGTAATATTTGAATTTAAGTAAAGAAAGCACATTACAGTCCTATGTCTAGGTGACTTGCTGTAGTCTCTTATTTATCTTGAGTCCTTAATTTTTGCAAATGACTGTTAATTAAAATTGGGGAGAAAATAACAAAAAAGGACAACAACAATTTGACGATGAAAAGTTAAACCCCATCCCTCTCTCACTGTAGGACAGTACCCACTACATGATAAAAGTATGAACCTGATTAATTCTGATTAAAGCTGACTAATTTGAGAGTATAGGAGTTAGCTTGAGAGTACACGTTTAAGTATGTAAGTACTCAAAATTCTTTGCAATTGTTTAATATCATGATGTTATACTTCCCAACTCAAAAACCATTTTTTATTTGACCCTAATTTTTCCCTTTGGCTTCAGCTCAAGGAACATTTGAGAGTCTTGGGAAAAGAAAACTTACTGTTTCCCTCGAAGCCAGTCATAAGTACCTAATATGTTTAAGTTCATTAACAAAGTTTGAACTGAAACAAACTCTGGACAGGAATGGCAAAGAATGCATTGCATTGAAAAACCAAGGCTTCCTTTTTTTATCACCCCACTCTCTGTTGAGAACTTAACCCTGTTCACTTGGCTTTACTAAACTACACTTAAGAAACAATCAGTAAAGTTGTTTGTCTAAGTATTTAATCACTTGGCTCACTTTTGTATTATTCACTCAGTACAACAGATGTGCAAGAGCTACTTTTATCACATGGAAAAGAATGCTTGATTTATTATGGGTTTTATGCTAGTAAATTAGATGTAATTGGTTGTTGCTAGGTGATAATCAGAACAAAAGTCAATCAATTCCTGTAATTAAATTGTGCTTTGTCTCTTGATAGCAAGAATTATTCTAAACATCTGTCACCAAGTACAAGATGTACTACTGTCAAGCAACATGAAGTCTCCACCAACCCTGACAGGTCACTTTTGTGCCCTGCCCCCCCCCCCCCTTGACTATCTTGTTGCGACAATAATTGAGTTTGTGGTTTGAAATCTAACATGGTATCAAAGCTAATTAAACACAGAAAGAAAAGAGAGCCTGGTCAGTCTACCAGGAAACTTACTGCTTGTCTTCTACAGGCTTTAAGAGCTCAAAACTCCTTATCACAGGCATGTTTGGTAATGTTGTCTTTCTGGGACACTGACAGAATCCATAAAGAAGGGCCTGAAAAAATTTAAATAAAAACCATTAAGGAAATAAAATAATTATCTAAAACAACTTGACAAATTTTTGGTGGACCATTAAAACAATCTCAAGCATACTCTCAGAAATATTAAAAACAAACCATGTCAGATTTTCAGTTGAGTGAGTCAACTCTCAGATCTCGGAAGTAAAAAGATCAAGATTTCAGGTAGTTGGTTAAGAGGGGAAAATTTGGGACAGATTTGAACACTATAATGATCTTTTTACTTGTCATACACAGTGCTATTTATAACATTGATTGAGCCTAAAAACAGTCTAATATTTCCAGGCTTTCCATGACCCTGGTCTGTGATTGGCTAAAATACTATAATCAACCAATCAAAGACAAAAATGGCAATTTGGTGTCTTGCATTTTGCAGTGACTAAAGTTGGTTTCTTTCTTTTTCTCTTTTTTTCCCTTCTTTTTCATATTTTAAAATATTAATTACAAAACCACACATTACATTTACAATACATCAGCTACCTTACTTTTACAAAAAATTACTCATGATCAGTAAATTCCATTATAATCCAACAAATACAATTATTTGCTTGTGGGCAATTGGTCTAGGCCCATCACATGACAGAATATCCCCCAGCTAAAACTGGGGGATATGCAAGAATATACCTCAAGTGATATTCCCCAATTTTCAAACCTTACATCTAAAATGGAAAACTCTGTGTTTATAGATTTGATTCAAGATGAAGAGCGTTGCTATAGGAGGAAAATGTTTCTTTTGTTCACAAGATCATTTCAGAGAACACTGACACACCATAAACAGTAGTCGGTTCATTAACATTTTTCTTGTGTGTTGAAAAATATTTGAAGGATAATAAACATAAAAAATAATATCCATTATATACTGAGCCAAAAAAATCAGAATTTCAGGTGACCAAAATTAGACATCTCTTCAAGACAGATTTATAGGGTAATATCTTATCATCAGTATATATCAAGAAGCAGGTATACAGGTGAAGGGGAAAATTATAGAAAGGAACTGCAAGATGTTGGAGACTTGCTCAGCAAATGTTGATAAGCTGAACAAAACAACAGCATCATTAGTTCAAAAAAGATAAATAAAAGAGAAAAAAAGATGCAAATCTGGTGGTTTGTGGGGATCACAGTCCCAGAGGACTGCTCATAAAGGCCAAAAATACTTTTAACAGTCCAAACAAAAACATTCTCTGTAATATACTTCCACACAAAAAAAAAACAACTGAAGAATCAAAGGAAGGTGAACAATTTAAGCAGTTGCTAAAATAAATTACAAATAATAACTTACTTTAGATATAGAAAACAAAATAAAGGAGAACAAAAGACACTAACAAATGTTGTACCAGATCCAGGGAGAAACAGCTGGTTAAAGACACAAGGGAATGATTTAAAGCGAATGAGAAAAATGATAAATAAATCAGAATTAACAAAAATTTACAGTAAAGAACTTATACAAAATAAGTAACTTGAGCAAAAAAAGTAACAGACAAACAAACAAACTGACCATATAGCTTTCTTCACTCTTTTACTTCCAAGATCTGATTGTTAGTTCTCCTCTCTTGCTGTTACATTTTTCCTGGTAAATTAGGGACAAGGATTCAGTGTTAGATCAAGATGACAACTTTGACATGATAAGTCTGAGTATTCTCATTACCTGTTTGCTGGAAAATGTATATTTATTATATGGAGACGTTGCATATTAATCACCTCTGGGAGTTTAAGGGTTAAAAAAACTCTTACAAAATTCTGCAAAGCCTAAAATATGGGAAACTTAGGAAAGAAAAAATTAATCTTATGAATGGCTAAATTTTTTTAATTAAAAAAAAATATATGAAAGTAACAGACTTGAAAACAAAATAGGTTTATAAAAATTCACTGGAAAGAAAAAACTATATGAATTTAAAATAAATTATGTCAATGTGATTTTTGGCAGCAAGAAAGCATTTCATTCATTTCTTAAAAGTTTCCTTCTTTCTTTTAATTAAGTCACATAAGGGGGCAAAATTTCAGAAGAAGACACATATTAAACAGTTAAGTTACTCTCTGTAATCCTAAAGTGCAGCAGCAAACAAATCTTCCCAGAGATCACACCACCATAGTGCTTTAACAGCTGACATGTGACTACTCTTTAGTGTTACTCTTTTCACTCCTTTATCACACTGCGACCATTTAATAAGTTGTCATCAAAAATAAAATATGACTTTGACTAAACTTTTTTTGTTTCATTTCAGTGGTGAACCAAAGAATCCATTCTGCACTTAATTAGTTTAACCACAAGTTGCATTATGCTGAAGGGTAAATTGAAACAAAATAAAGCAAAACAAGAAAAACAATAAATAAAAAAGACCTGAAGATAAATTTGTCCTGAAGAATTCATTTAAAGCAGCAACTACATGTAACTGCTACTTTTCCATGGAGAAAAACATAAGTAAATCCTTAGCACTATGTAAGCTTAATTAGCCATTTAACTCCCAGAAGTGATTGACATGAAACTTCTCCTGATAATATCCTCACATTATCCAGCAAACAGGTAACAAGAATCCTAAAACTTATCAGGGGAAAGTTGTTATGCTGATTTAACAACAAATTCTTACAACTAATTTACAAGATAATGTGTAGCAGCTAGAGGGGAGACTTAACAATCATATCTTGGGGGTTAAAGGGTTATAAAGAAACAAACCAAACTACACGTGTCTTAGATGTCATTTTTTCATTCTAGGTTCAAAATAACATTCCTGTTGAGTAATTTGTCACGATTAAGATTAATACGAGCAATTGCTCAGAAAAAGAAATGTAAGCATAAACTGGAACAATCCCTAGCTACAACCCCTAGCAGCAACGTGTACCGGTATTTGAATAACCCAGTCTTGGACAATCTTGAAGCTGACTTTGTCAAAACGTATACATACTTCAGGGCGTGAAATTGTGCCTAATACAGGCGCCAATGCGACTAAATTTTTCACTTTGGCGACCAAATCCTGAAAGTTAGTCGCCAAATTGGCGACTAGAACGTTTCATTATAACCTTACCAAGAGATATAGAGAATTTGAAAAATTTGCAAAGGTAAATCCGCGGCAAACTTCCTCGTTAAGTTTATTTCCAAAACGTTGCATCTCGATCGATAACTAGACGCCATCTTGGATTTAGATAAGCCTGAACGTTGTATATCATCCATCCTAGTGTCCACTTTGTGGCACGTTAAAGATCTTTTCCCTAACTTAATTTTTGAGGGCCTATCTAGAACGCTGACAGCGTAAAGAAAGATTTTGTTTGTCTTTGAAAATGGCGACCAACTTTTTTTGAATTGGCTACCACTTTGAAGAATTTAGGAGCCAAGTGGCTATCAGAAAAAAAAGTTAATTTCACGCCCTGTACTTGTGCGTAGTGAACACGATGAGTCGACTAAAATCTTACCTCTATTTTGCAATCAGCAAGAGGCTTCGCTAAGCCTGAGATTCTTCTGTAATCTTTTCCCTATGAGCTAATTGCTTCGGGTAAATTTCCATTTTCCTTTGTCCGCCATCTTTAACCGCGCACAATGTATCCTGGAACAAAGCGGAAATGAATTGAGCTACAACCGGAAGTTGGGAATCACTTGTCTTTGTGATACGTGCTAGCTGCGTATCAAACAAACAGACCTTAGAGCCTTCTTAAAAACGCTTACAAAATTCTGCCAAAACCAAAATGTAGGAAACTTAAGGACGAAAAAAATTATGAATGGTTTATTTTTTTAAGTTTTGTCAGCTGTCAATTGGTTGCCAAATTTAGTCTCTTCACAGCAGGATTCTGCCTGTACTGAAGCAAAACCGGAAAAAAAATTGAAACAAGGTTTTGGCAGATGGAAAACCTTTTCTAAAGGCATGGTCCATCGAATAATTGCCACGATTGCAGTAAACTTGGCGTGAAATGCTTGTGTGGCAAAAAACTGGAGCAACTTCAGAATACCCCGCAACTGACACGCCCTCTTTAAATCTACAGGTCCGCGGATGAATAAATATTAAACTAAGTGCTACCGTGGTCCGCAGTGTTTTACTAAAGTGCTACCGCGGTCCGCAGTCCCGTAGTGGATGAATAAGTTATGGGGTAAGTGTATAATTTGAGTGCTACCGCGGTCCGCAGTCCTGTAGTGAACAAAGCAAAAAGCGGTATATTTCGTGAGGTTTATATATAGATAGTATGTAAATTATGTCGACTGCGGGACTGCTACATGTACGCCGACCCGAAGTGAATGAATAAGTATTAAACTAAGTGCTACCAACAAGGTGAACAAAGCAAAAAGCGGTATATTTCGTGAGGTTTATATATAGATAGTATGTAAATTATGTCGACTGCGGGACTGCGGTAGCAGGATTTGAAAGGGCGTGTCAGTTGCGGGGTATTCTGAAGTTTAGCCAAAAAACTTTTCAACCTGACTTCGTTTGCCCGGTTGTTAAATTTATGACCGACTCGTCACAATATCGCGACGCTGATATCTGTTGTCATGGCTAGAAATTGAAGACATCATGGCGGCTAAGCATGCGCATAAAAGACAAAATACGGAGTTTAAATATGGCGGCTGCATAAGGCTTTCTGTGGGAAAATTTTGAAAATCAGACTCAGTAATTTTCTGGAAGCGTGTACTAAAAATGCCCTCGTCTGAAATGTATTAGAAGAGTGTCCAGATCACTCACCTCCGTTCTCAAACTCTTACGATTTCGCTACAATCTGCCCCAGTCGAAGAAACTTTAAACATTTTTGGTGCCCTAAGAGTCTTAAAATGGCTTACGTTGGTCAGCTAAAGCTTCTCCTGCAGCCACAACAAGGGTTGTTTTATCAATTGCCCATGTCTGTTCGATCTCTTCGAAAGCCGACTTTCTAATTGAAGGCTATTTGAAGTCATAAAACGGTGAATCCACGCTGCCGAACGACTTCCAAAAGTCCAAAAAAATTTTTTTCTTATGGGTCTTGTTCCCAGTAGAGACGTTGACTCAAAAACTAAAATTATAAGATCTGAAAACATATCAAAGAACTCTTCGATCGCCATTTTGTAAAAACAGAGTAACCTAGCCTGTTATGGACAATACCGCTACAGGGCAGCTACTGAAGGCTCAAAGATTGACATAGATTGCAGCATTGGCGCGAAAATAATTTGACTTGAAAAACAAAATAGTAAGCTTCTTACTTGGACAAGATTTTAACAGCTTCTCAAGCAATATCTCGGAAAGAAAATAATAAAGAAGTTATCAGCGCTGCAAAATGTCTGATACGCCTCCATTTGATTCATTTTTAAAATGGAAGTTGGGGATTGAAAGTGACAAGGAATATCATCTTAGCTGTGGACGTACCCTACCCTTTGCTGAAATTGTGGCATGATTTTATCAAGACACAGAAAAAGGATAGAAATCACACCTATGGCAATGGCTTTGTAAAAGGTAATTTCCGACATCTTTTGATGTTTGATTTTAGTGGGATGCGCAGACGCAGTAAGGTGAAACGCAGCTCGTGTTGCGTCCGCGACATCAGCCGCTGACTGACCTCGATTTCTAACCATGTTTAAGCCTGTCTCAGTATTGGCCATCTGGGGCAAACTCCGACCTTTTCTTCTATTTCTGGAAATAACGCATCCTTGCTGCAAGCATCTTTGCAACGATCTCAATCATTTTCAATCTATTATCTTTGTACTTAATTCGGCTTCTCGGAGCCATTGTCTTTATACCATACACGTTGTATTCGCAAAAAACCGACATTTGAAAACAACGACTTGAACGCTAGAGGCGACTTCAGTGTTAACCCGGCTACGTTTTATCATTCCTTCGGGATTTTAGTTCTAATAGCCCAATTAAATTTTTGTGCACAGCCTGTGAATCAAATCTATGAAGTAAAATATTGTATCCTTCCTCGTACTAGTTTATAAGAATGAGTTTGCTAGTACCTGTATGGCTTTACACAATGATATTTTCCAGGCTCCAAAATAATCACTTTCCTAATTAACATTTCCCTTAGATCTAATGGCTTGCTCGCCCTGACAGCCCAGCCTCATAAACTAGTCCGCAACAGGTGTGAGAAGCAAATGAATGACAGAAATAAGCGACCCTGTTCCCTTGTACACCCTTCTCAATGCCGTTCGCTTAGTTTAAATGTGGCATTTAAAACATTTTGTATATACTACACATTTTTCTATTTAGCCAGGGTACCTGCATAATTATTTGATAATGGTGTTCATAAGAAAATGGTTGGGTTGAAATAAATCATAATGTTTTGCCAGCAGGTAACTGCATAAATGAAAAAATGTTTAAAAAAAGTGTGCATTCAATGTATATCCTCAGTTGTTGCATCAAGTTGGCCAATTTTAACAAATACTCAAGCCTTTTAAAACCCCTTATGTTAAACTTTTGTCAGAGTGAACCAGTGAAAGTCTTAGTTGATGGTCAAATGAATACTTTTTCAGATCAATAAAATGTATTGTTTTTTTTCATGGTAACCGTGATGTTGCCACAACTCCAGTTTCCAGGACAGAATTTCATAGAAGCTACCATATGAGAATCTCTTTCATGGGTCAATAACAACATCGACTCAACTTTAAAACTAAATATAAAACTTGATTGATCTTTGGATTAGTTTCTGTTATGCACAAAGATATTCTAGCTCTAGCCTGTCTTCATTGAAATCTAACTTTCGCAGCGTAAGAAACAGATGGCAGACAAATTTAGAATTTCAGTGGCTAGGGTTGCCAGGATAGAGGATAGTTGGTTTAAAGACATGTACATTGATATGCAATTACAGCATCGGTCTTTGCAGCCAGAGCTAGAGCAGTTGAAAGAAGAGAATTTAAACATCGACTCGAGTTGAAATGTGACTTTTCTTTCTAATTTTCTACGCTTATCAGAGGAGTTTGACAGTTTAGAGAAAAACCTTTGAAGTAAGTAGTCATAAATGGCGACATCAGGAGAAGGTACAAGAGATGCTAAGTACGATTCTGGCACATTGTTTCACTGACTACTGATCCCGCGTGTAAACCCTTTAATGGACCGGTGATATCTAGATCTTAACTCGAAGTCGTTTAACGTCGTTTCATTCTGTCTAAACCAAAATTAACAAACACCGGCAATAAAATATCATTTCAACCGATACAGGCATCTAGGGAAGAAAACATTCTATATTCTGGACAATCCGTTCAAACAATAAGGAACGTCAACGAAAGTCTTCAGCTGTTTGAAAATACCGCTGACTAGCACGCATGTTGATATGTTGATCACTTTGCAAGTTGTGAGAATATCTTCCTTCCGTTCCACATCTCGTTAACTCTTCGAGAGCCAGTGCATAGGAATTTTTAGAAGTTGAAGGGCTGGAAAATAAACTGACTGGAACTCCGCTTTTAGGGTTGGCTATATAAATCTATATTATATTTGACAGGGACCACTCGTCGAAGCAGGGGTGAACTTGTTGTTGAACTTTCAATGGGGCGAAACCTCTATAAACCACAAATAATCATGGGAGTTGAGCCTGAGAAAGAGACATTTTGTATTTGATTTTTGCTGAACTTTCACACTTTTTAAGAACAAAAAGGTAGCTCAGCATCTACAAATTTTATAATCTAAGGCCGTTACACGTTTTATACTTATCCACCACACTGAGACAAGGGGAATCTCACTCTGTACAAAATTACGCTGTTAATTCAAGCTAACCACAAACGATTAATTCAACTCAAATAGTGTCTAGCATCTAATTTTTCCTTACAGTGTCAACCTAAATCAAAAATTAAGAACACGAGAATATAGTAACTGATCACTAACTTAAGAAGCTCTTAACTGTTAAACCAATTCTCTTTGTCTGTTCCTTTGGAAATGCACAGAGAACAGTAAGGAGAAAATGCATTCTAATGTCAAGCTCTGAAGTATGAGATGAGATGCTTGAGGGTAGTAATGTACTTCACTTGCTCTGGACGATAGAGCTAAACAAAAAATACTACGTCACAGTTATATGGACGACAGAGCTAAATAACGAAATGCTACATCAGTTATACGGTCAATAACACGGGCTCAAGCGCTCGAAATTTTACGGCGAAAAATAGAGCTGGCATTTAAAACCAAGGCATTTTGTTGTCGTTGAAGGCATTTTCCTATTTCCAATGTTTTTAAGAAGAAAATTAAATTTTGAAAATATCTAGGGGGTGTACAAAGTTTTTTTAAGTTATTCTGGAAGTTTTTCTGTAAGAAAAAGCAGCAAGGAAAAAACGGCTAGAATCTATAGCATAGCACATCGAACGTGCAAACGACTCAAAACTCGTTTTCCGCGCCAAAGCGTAGCGCATGCGCATACGTTATTTGGCTCTTCGTTGTTCTGGACGTCTGATTGAATTCGGACCTTAGTATTCTTTAGCTAGTGGCTCTTGAGTGCAAAAATACGAGTAAATATGTTTTTTTTAGAGATAATCTTTCTCCTATCTTGAATCGCAAGGAAAACGAACGACTTACTGAGCGCGAATGCTCGACACAGACGCTCTTTAGAGTACTCACAAAGATATTTGACGTAATAAAGAAACGACTAAGTCTCTATAGTATATATGACTAAGGAGAGGCATTTCCTGCAATCTTATCGCAACAATACTGCTCTGCTAGATCTTTACATTCCACCAATTCATGACACAAGGTATCGTACAAAACTTTGTAAGTGGCTTCGGAGCCTACTTTTTGTTTCCAAGCTATTAACATTTTATAAGCCTTCTCTGCCAGCTCCTCATTGGCTTGATCAAGGTCATCTATTACAGCTTCGTTGAATCCCAGGCGTCTACCTAATGTCTTCCATTTTCCTGCAAGTTCCCTGGCAAGATATTGCAACTTCTCATATGATGGTTTACCATCTTTAACCAAGTAGATATCTGAGGATAACAACGGAGGGAGAATAAAATTAAAAATTAAAAAAGGGATGCTTCAAGGCTTTGGCGAATAGCGAACAGTTGTGGCGAAAGGCGACTTCTCATGTTTTGGCATCATTCAATACCGAATCGTCTGCCCTAGAGATTGTCAAGCTTGAGCGAGGGGACATTTGCAGCGGCAGGGAACCATTTTCCCAACCCATACAAAAACCAAAAAAAAAAAAACGCTTAGAAAGTTTTCCAGACTCATTATCTATTTCTGACCTCTTATTTTGCGTATGGTCCAACAAGCATCTTGAAAATGGAGGTCATTGACGTCTCCTAGCTATAGTCTCCAGCCGTTAATGCTAGAGTAGGTTATAGTTGTTCAAGATACACGGGTGTTGGATTGAGCCCACCCAGTTTTAATTCATTATTTTTTATTCTCTTATATAAGTGGGTAAAGAGGATTTCTAATAAATATAATGTCAGTCTTTCTGCATAAACAAATTTTACCATAAATAAACGCGTAACAACATGCAGACTTGAAAAAAATACAATTAAAAAGGAAAATCCATCGCGCATTTTCAATCTCGGTACCACCTGCAGATTGGCGTATCCTTTTCCTAGGAGCTGCAACAGGGCTGCATGACGATGATTCTGAATTTGGACGCTTTACAACTGAATGTTTCACACTTTGGGAGGAAATACCTGCATAATAATGGGGTTAATGAGATGGCTGGGTTGAGAACTAATGCAAGTCTTGTGGCACATATGGTTCGGAAACTTTGATGTGGTGATCCTGGACTGTGATCATCCGGGTAAGAACCAGCGTTCACAAATTAAAGTAGTAAGTTTTGACGATTTCTCCCATAAGTAACAATGAGCATTGACAAATTTGACGAAGGGGGTCATTGTATGGAAACATATTCGATTCAAGATTTCATTCGAAAAGCAATAAGGCCATCATTTTAACGATATAGCCGACGGAATAATTTTTTGGAGAATTACACTTCTCTATATCTTTCCCAAGCTATTTGGTGCTTTATTCGTTTTCAGTATCAAATTCCCTGCAAGGAGGGACGCACGCACCGTGGTCTGCATTGAGTTTACTGATATATAACAGAGACAATAAGCCATCACTGTTGAGCGTAAGGGGGGCACGGCCCGATTTATTGACACATGAAGTAAGGTAGGTTATTATGACTTTCCGTTGAGAACACGTGCTTTGTCACTAAATGCTACATTTTCAAAACTCATAGAGCCTATGTTTCTGAATTTACATATTTTAGAACAAGATGACTGGTCCTAAGTAAATTTTATTTATTCGAACAACATATTTTAGAACATGATGACTGGTCTAGTAAATTGTATTTATTCGAACAACAACGAAACCTACAACAAAAACAACATCTTACCACTTCCTTCTTCAAAGTCAGAGGTGACAGGAAAAGAAACCTAAATGGAGGAGGAAAAATTTAAAATATTACGGGTGAGTATGAGGTGAATAGAAATGAGGAAATTACTAATTAATAGGAAAAAGAATAATTAAGAAAAAAGGCCGAGGCATAGAAAGCGACTTTAAAGCAACTAAAAAATAAAAGTAATACACAAAATCAAAAATTTGCAAGGCCCTGCATGTTCATTTACTGTTTCCTGTGGGCAGGATATTTCTTTACCTATTCGACATTCTTCAGTGTTTTTTTCTAGTGATTCGTCCTTAATAAGTTTTGTGCCGCCTTAAATGACCTCATTATCTTACTCGGAAAAAGGTTTACAGCTCCAAGGAGAAGGAAACCTAGAAATAAAGAACTTGCTAAAATGGCTTCTTTTCATCTTAGTAAGTGGTCTGACAACAGGAAATGCACTTTGGAAGTAAGGTAAAATATTTTTGTTGAGAATTTGACTGTATTTTTACTTCCTAAGAGCGGTCGTAATTTTTCCCATACAAACTAAAATTTTCGCCATGACTCTTATTTCGCAAGATGATCATCTCACAACTGGAGCTTGGGCTGCCTGTGGTTAAAGCATTGCTAATCCTTTTAATTCATTGTCATCTAATATAATAAGGTTGGCATCAGTACTATATTAGCTCTGGGCTAAAAGTGCATTTAATTAGCAAATCCACAAACCGCAAGATGTCACTTACTTGAGACGCTAACACCATGATAATGTTGCACAAAAGTTCCTGATTTTGGTCGCAAAACTTCACTACTGGAACACTCTCACTTCTTAGGCAAACTTCACCAGCTGTGTAATAAACTTCGTTTTCGTGGAATCTATTAAAAAAGAAATGAATTTAAATGAGGTAAACCCAACGTACACCAGTCGAGTCTTCGTCTAGAATAGCACACGTTTTGAAATATTTTCTTACAATCGAAAATGACAGCAAATTTGACGAGAGACCTACTGAATATTTAAAATCGAGCATTTGAAGGCAATTAAGTCCAAAAAAAACCAACATGTATACCTCTATGGCTCTATTGATTGATAAGAAAACTAGAAAAGCCATGGCGAAAAATGGTTAACTGACATTTGAACAATGTACAATTTTACAATGAAATGAATAAATCATTTCTATGTAAAACTAGCATGAACGTATTTAGAAGTATTCAATTGATGGGCCAAAAATAAATTATATTATATTATACCTCACAAATTGTAAGGCATTTTTCTGGTCTATGCCCTGAGGTATGATTGCCTTGGAAAGAGACACCAAAATTTTCTCCTCTCCATAGACTGGTTTAGAAGAGCTGCCTTCGTCTTTGTAGGGCACGACACACTCTGATATTTGCCGTTTTACATCATAATACAGTCTTTGAGGGTAGCAAAAAAGTTTGAGTCCAAAATGATCACGAACACCGGTCTCACACAAGCACGTAAAAAATCGGGCATGCTGAGGCCTAGACCTACTGCAAAGTTTCCTTAAAAACTCTGTGAGGCCTGAAGCAGATTGTAAAAGTGATCTGATCAACTTGATTGGACGGAATCTGCCAAAAAAGAAAAGTAAAACCAAATACAGCTCAAGCAACCCAACGGAAATGATTATTAGCCATGGCACACTAATCTTGAGTCTACGTACTCGAGTAATCATTTTATTTATTGAATCTATCTTGAACTAAAATAAATACATGCATGTATGACTGTACACTAAAATACTGTTAAATTTCCTCTACGTCTTGCGTATTTTTTTTAAATAAAGCCGACAATAAATACTTACCCAGAGAAATGCCTAACTTTGAATTGCGCTTTCCCATTTAGAAGACGCGGCGGTTCATCCAATTGATCTGTAATGTCTTTCCAGTCATGTGGTTCAACTAGAGACTCACAGTGTAATATCCTCAGTTCACCAGGACATAACTCTGCTGGCTCTTGTTTTCCTCTACGGAGGGTAAGAGGAATCCTTATTGTTACAGGCGCGATGAGAGTAACATTTTGAGAGCTTGAAATGTAAAGAACTGGACCGACAAGTCCTCCCTCTCCTTTTAGCTCACTGCTTGGGAATTCTTGTACCTGGATTTAAAAGCAAAACAAGTTATGTTGGACATATTCAACTACTCCCAGCATAAAGTTCATTTGCTTTACATTGTGAAAAGTGAATTTCAGGATGAAATTTCAAAACTACCTAAAACTATAGTACACAATGTAAATGTCCTCTCAAAGTTTTATATAGCAATATAAGCATTGTTATGAAAAAATGTATATATTGGACTTACCATAAAAAGTCTGATTGGTCAGGAGCACACAATCAATATACAATTAAGTGTGAAGTTAGCATTATAATAACCCGATATCTGCAGCAGATATTGCAGGTATCATGTCGATTTCAACCTCTGCCTAGTTTCCAAGCCCTGACTGTCTGTGAAGTATTCTTAAACTTTTGTAACTTTAGAGAGAAGTGTCTTCCTTTGCAGTTTGTTTAAAAGATGTATGATAAAACAATAATTTAATTTAGTTTTTGCATGATATCATAACTCATCAAACCCTATGTCTGTGTTATCTTTGGCTCCCACGGATAACTCAGACCTTGGTTTTGCTAATTCATCATGATATCATTCTTAACTTCATCCACTAACTGCATTAATTGCAAACTAATACAAAGCACAAAACCAATTTACCTGACAGGAATGATTTCAATTTGACATTTATGTCTAAGCAAAACAAAAACAAATGTTCTGTTTGTTGCTTAGAATGAGTTCTCCAAAACCTAGTTTTTAAAAAGGGAATTGCCAGGATCCATGACTACATTTGGGGACAGTAATACCACAAATAATTTGAAGTTACCAAAACTAGTGATTAGAACATTACTACATGTATCTTCACAAACATGAAAGCACATGCACAACTGTCCTGTATTTACCTTAAAGTTGTTAATTTATATCTCTCTTTCCATCAATATTGCCACCAAGTTCATGGAATGTATGGCAAGTAACTGAGGGTATAGGCTATACTCTTGTAACACCTTTGTGTTATATATCTCCTTGCTTTAGACAATCCCCTCACGCCAATCTTACAACTTTCAAAACTGGAAAATGAAAAACTTGCAGAACTCATGCATGTATAGAATTTTAAAGTTCCATGTACCTTGATTGTGACACAGAAATCTTGATTGACAGGCACACAACTCTGAGGAATTTGGACACTGACATCAGGAAATTCAGGCACAATACAGGTCAATTCCGGACCTACTGCAGTACCTCTTGAAAAGGTGAAAGACTTAGGACGCCAGATTGCAGCAAATGAAGAAACTGCTGATTTTGTACAAACGGCTTGTGCAAATGGGAAAAGCCACTGGGGAACTGTTGAAGTTCCTGCGTGAAAATAAAAATAATGGTTGAAATTGCTTCCTTCAGCCGTGTTTTGAAGTCTTCAAGTCTTTAATTCTTTTGCTTCAAAGAATTAATTCTGCAACAACATGGTGATTAAGATAAATTTATATTAAAATGATTAAAATGCATTGTAGACTTCTTGTAATATCTATGCCATAATTACGCGTACTTCTTGGATGCAACTACAGGTAAAATAAAAAAAATAAAAACTCTGTTGGATTTTTAATGCTCATGAAGTGGCAAGAAGTGTATTTGGACATTATGAGTGTAGCTCGGAGGTCATGCATTGCAGAGATCAACATCAGTATCTGAATCCGTACACACCTACTCCTCCCCTAAGCCAATAATAGTCAACTGCTAAGTTTAGGTTACAAGCTCGGGTTAATTTTGGGTTAGGAGAGGGGAGGTGCACAATTGCTCAGATACTGACATTGGTACCAGTGAAAAAGGGAGCCTGAGAATATAATTCAATAAGTTATTCACACTTGCATTTCATAACAACATAATGGTACCTGATCCATGCCAAGTATTCTCTGTCTTCAATTCCTTCCATTCATTGTTCTCTTGGTCAATCAGTTGCTTGATAACCACCTCATACCCCTCCAAATTTGGGGCACTGTGCAACAAAGCTACTGTAAATCTTGTTCCTTCAACACTTTCCTTGTACTCCAGATCTGGTGGGCCATCATGAGATAGTTCAATAACACTGCTAACCAATATCTCATCATTAGCAATGGGTGGGGAGAGGATTCTGGGGTTCCACAGTAAGCATCTACATGTAAATGGCAAGGGATGTTGGATAGCCTCACTGCAAAGTTGGATAGAGGCACCCGCTTCCCTTATGTGCCATGTGTCTTCCTTACCTCCGATTTTTCCTCTGAAATACAAAGGAAAATTAATCACCCAGCATTTTCAGAGCATTTTTGTGCAAGTGGAGTAAGCAATGACAAGGGTATTAAAATTGCAAGTAAGAAACTTGCTCAGATAATTACACTTAACCTCAAAACTAAATCTAATAACTGTTCTAGACCTTTTTGGTTAATTTTTTTTCAATCAGTTATTAAAGTTATTACTTTTTGCAACCCGCGAAACAGGCCATGTGAGCATAACACGTCACGCAATACATCACGCTGGGTTTGTCCAGTTGATTTTGATGATTGCAAGGCAATGTTGAGTTTGTCGCTCAAAACAGTTGTGCTTTGTGGTCCATAACAGCGTAAAATCATTAATTATGGAAACAAATTTGCAGAAAGGAGGGCTAGTTAAATGCGTAACTATAAGAATTCTTTCAGAGTGTGCGCGTGTTGTTTTGTAAATAACACTGTAACGTATTTTAACTTGCTTGTGTGTCCTTTTAATAGGCCTTAGGTAAGAAGAGAGGTTCATCGGTATATTTCATAACATATGATCTCGTGGTAATTCTGAAAAACACAAACAGTTCCATCGTATTGACGTCATCTAATCCATTCATGATACATATGCAGCGGAAAAGCATCGATCTCTCTCCAGAATGGATCTTTTTTGGACCTTGAAACAACCTTCGGCCATAAATTTCCTTACAACAACTTGCAATGTTTGCCCCGTGGCGATTCCAGAAATCATTGCGCAAACGCAAGCGACTCATTCATTTCCACTTACTCGTGTATCTTTATCCTATCTGGATCTTGTTCCTGCTCACTTTTTAACTCTTCGTCATCTTCTTCTTGAATTGCTAGTTGTTGCACTTGCTGACTAGCCTCTGGAATCTCTTCGCTACCATCGGAACTATCGTGATCATCATCATCATCATCGGAAGGAATGTCAACTTCGTTGTCACCGTCATCGTTCTCATTGAACAGCTGTTCAACTTCTAAAATAACAAACTTTTTTTACTTGAAAAGGATTCACCAGTGAAAAGCAAATCCTGCATTTTTCAAAACAATTACAATAAAGCATCGTTCGCCTACGCCCCTAGGAAAGACGAACCTTACCAAACATCAACCATGCTCATAAATAACGAAAGACACCCGCGTTCTCTCGGACATATTAGTAAAAAGAAAGCCTGCAACTATGCTTATATAAAAAATCATTTTTAACCACGTTTTTTATAAGTGTAATTGCGGGCGTTTTTAACTATTGTCTTCAAGAGAACGCCTTTGTCTTTCGTTATTTAATATATGCGCGACTTATGGTCAAAGTATTCCCTCATCAAATACCTTTTGCTCCATGAGAAAGGAATCCTTTCACGGTTCCCATCAAAGTTCCGCTCTGTTTGGCTCCCTGAGTGAGCATTTAAACGGAAAAAAGTTCAGAGAATCGCCATTAATCCGAATCTAAGTAGCGTAAATGGGCTAATAAAAAGCAAAATGTGTTGAGCCACCAAGGATAATGTAGCATGCTTGGACAATGTAAGGATAACACTTTTGGTAAGTCTAAGATGCATTTGTTCCACAAGGAGACTAGCTGGGTAGATTTCGCGAGATTGCTCGGTTCAACCAATTAGAGAGTGAAAAACTAATGAAAGTTAGCGATTGTACTATTATGTATACTAATTTAAAACCCTTAAGAACTTCGTAATAGACCTCGCTCACATTAGAGTCTCTGTGCCTCAGTGGTAGAGCACCGGGGCGCGAAATCCGAAGGTTTGAGGTTCGATTCCTCATGAGGAATTTTTTCTTTGTTCCACGCTCGTGACAAGACGGAAAACATCTTTCTCTTAACTAGACCCCATTCAAGTTGATGTCAGCCATTAATAGGTTAAAGAGCTTTGTCATACCTTTAACAAACTCTCATACTTCTGTCTCTTCCTCTCTTTCCTCTGTGATGTAGCCATTTCTACAAGGTTGGTGAGAATGTCGATTCTGTCGTGCTCTGACATTCCTTCCTTCTTTCTTTTCCATTTCTCTTCATAAAATCGAAAGGCTTCGTTACTGTACTTTTCGCCCTTACTTTTCTCGGAAAGCTGTGCACAGAGCTCACAGAGAGTTTGCAGAATTTCCTCTCTCTTGGTGTCTGGTAACTTTCTCGTGTCCGGTGAATTCCAAGCGCCTTCATAAAACCATAGAGCTTCTTTTTGGTATCTCTCCTGTGTTTGACGGTCGCCAAATTCACCAAGCCCTTTTTTTACTGAATCAATAATTCTCTTGTTGGCGAGTGAAAATTCAAACCCTTCGAAGGCTCTTTCTTCGTCCCAGTGACGAAGAAAAAAGTCGAATGCTTCTTGTCGAAACTGATCTTTCCTCTCTCCTTTGCGAAGAATCGCTTCGTACCTCTCAACGATGCTGACCATGACCTCGCTGTGGTTTCCTTGGCCTAGAGACTTCTCAATCTCCCATGCTTCCTCATAAAACTTTTTCGCTTCGTCAGAGTCCTCCAAGTCTCGACAAATCTCCGCAATTTGGAAAGCACTTCGAGCAGTGTCAGGGTGCCTTCCCAAAATGACCTTCCGGATCTCGTAAGCGTTCTTTGCAGGTTGGTAAGCGTCTTTAAAGTTTTGCAACCAACAGTACGCGTTAGCAATGTTTCGATTGAATAGAGCAGTGTTCAGCATGCCCGGGATTTTTAGCTCCTTAGCGAGCTCTATGGCCTCTTTGTAGAATTCGATTGCCTTTTCAAATTGTTTCTTTCCTTCATAAACCGTCCCGATCTGTCCTTTGAAGAGGGGCATGTCAAAATGTTTCATTGAGCCAGAAAGCTGTTGTCTCATATCGTATGCTCTCATGTAGTACTTTATGGCCTCGTCATGTTCTCCTAGCTTGTTGTGGCAGTTTCCAATGGCGTTTAAGCACCTTGAAGTG
The DNA here is from genome assembly GCF_036669915.1 of Pocillopora verrucosa. NCBI lineage: Eukaryota > Metazoa > Cnidaria > Anthozoa > Scleractinia > Pocilloporidae > Pocillopora > Pocillopora verrucosa. The sequence continues at coordinate 11,822,191 of NC_089316.1, read as the reverse complement.
CTTGTGTGGCTGTGAAGTACACTTTCCATTATCTTCAGCGCCTTGTGCAAAATCCTCAGTGATTTGGCCATATTCCCAGCTCTGTAATAAACTTCACCCTTAGAGAACAGGTAGGAACTCTTGGTCAACCTAAAGGATTCTTTGCTCTTAATTTCCTTCTGCACTTTGCTAAGTAACTCTTTCGCTCTCCTCGCGACTGTCAATGCTCTCTGCCATCCCTCAAGTTTAAGAACCATCAATGTTTCGTGGCATTTTAGTTCTGCTCGAAGCAAGGAACCTAAAAAGACAAGGAAAACAAGTTTTCTCTCCCTCTTAGTTTTATGCACATTCTTAACCAGAGAGCGTTTTTATCTCTTCTTAGAAGGTCAATGAGAGTTAACTTCAGGAATGTTTAGAGAAAGTTTGGGTAGGGACGCATCTGCATCTTCAAACCCTGAACCAATTCAGGAAGTTACCCTCTACGAGATTAAAAAAAAAGATGCGTATATTGCGACAAACGACCTTGTTGGGCCTGGTCAACAAAACTGAGAAAAAGTATACCGACTCTTAGTGCAAATACCCTGTATAACTTCATCGCGAAAGATCTTTGGGCGTTTGAACAGATTCGAACAAAATAATAAGGCGGTAAGCTCCTTACCGGAAGGGTCAGATTACACTCAATAGCTTTGATTGTGTGATCTGATCGCCTGGGTGAGTGAAGTCCTGAGAAGGACTGTTGTCGGAAGTGGTGACTGAAGTTTCGACAACCTGAGCTAAAGTAACCACCAGAGTCAAGTAAACTGTCATTGTCAGTCGAATTTAGTTAATTTTGTTTTGTTAGTTTTTCCATCGAGTCGATGGCTAAGTTATACTACCGAAGTATCCAGAAAAACTCCCTACGTAAACTAAGACTTTTTTCTAGTAAGTAATAAAACTCTACCTTCCTTTCCATCTTCCTTGACCTTTTCGGCCCAGCAATTAAAAATTTTCTTCCTTGCTTTTACGTCAAGCATGGCCTCGAAGAGATAAAAGATCATAACACTTCCACGATGCTCTTTTGGGATAAGAAGATGGTCTGACTTGAAAGAAATATCCAAAGTAAGTTCAAAGTTTGGTTTGTCAAGATCAAAATTATCGAAGGCATTCATGTAGTCTTTGTCCAAAAGCTTGGAAATGTCTACCATTTTGGACATGAAATATTTACAAAACCTGGCTTTTGCCTTCTCGTAAACTTTGACGAACTTCTTTTGGTTACTACCGATGCTTCTCAGAAATGTTCGCACCAAAGGGTGGATGTCATATGTGAGTTCTTTCACGTCAGGGTCTACCGTTAGCACTTCACTATTCCTGAGACCTTCTAGTTGTATAACAGCTTCTGACGAGTCCACTTCAAGGACTTCGGCTGCTGCCTCGACAGAGACAGAGCGACAGAACAGTGACATCGAAATGGCAGAATCTTTTAACTGTTTACTTGGCAAGAAGAAAAACATTTTTCTCAAACAGCTTTCTTGCTCTTTATCAATGCCTTCCTTTTCAGAGTCGAATACGTCTCTCTCTCCACTCTCCTCTGCTGGTGGTATTCCCGATTCTTGTGGCTTGGCTGTTAGTGGCTGCTCAATCATTTCCAGAATCCTGGTGTCATCTGCTATTTGTTGCCTCAATATTGCTGCCATTCCTTTTATGATAAGGGGATTCCCTTGGCATATCTGCAGTAGTTTCTCTATCTGATCCTCTCGAACGCTGCCAATTCTCTGACTTTGGAATAGAGCACTTGATGAAGCTTTCTCTAAGGCCATAACTTCGTAATTGTCAACGTTGGCCAACTTTGCGTGACGAAATGTTGATCTTGATGTCAACAAAATCTTCAATTTCGATTTCCCCGGATAATCCTTTGGACCTAGAAGTTCTTGCAGAAACGTCACAAAATTGGCATTAATGGAGGTAGAAGCTTCTTCATCTCCTCCTGCAAATTTATCGACGTTATCAAGGAGCAGCAAAATGTCACTGTGTTGCTCTGCCTGCCTTAACTGTTGCATTAATTCAACTACTGGATTTGCTTCGAAGCTTATGATCGTTTTGTCTGGTGCTAAAGCGTTTAAAACGTGAAAATGAACGTCTTCCATCTCTGTGATGTCTCTAAAATCAGCCTTGAATTTCCTCCCTGGCCACTTCGAAATGGTTTTTTATTTACGTCACCCAGGAATTTACCTTTGGTGACCGATCTCAGTTGTTATCATACAAAGCAGTTCAGTTGAGAAGCCGTTGTTTTAAACTTTTCTGAACGATTGAGTAGGAAAGTAGCTATGTTTATCACTAAGTAAAAGAGCACCTTTAATTAAAATAATTGATTTGATTTGCAGTACTTAAAGCATGAAACCACTTATAATTAAACGCCCTTTGATAAGCTATCAATACGTCTTTCGCATCCTCCGTTCCATTAACACGAATTTTAATCTTAACAAAGCTGCTCTTCGGCTGTATTTCTGAAAGCGATTTCGCCAGCAGTCACAACTTGACGACTGGTCTGCCGTTCAGCAAAGCGAATGCCGAGAGAGTCGGGGTTAGGAACCAATCTTTCGCGGCTCGTTCCACTCTGTAAGCGGGAGACCTGTCCTGAGGCTATTAGTTGTTCAGTTGAGTTTGATCTCATGTAAAGTTTCTGTGAATGATAAAGCAAAAATTCGGCAAAATGAGACGTTATACTGGGCACTAAAATGACAGAAATGGTGTTTTACTAGGAACCGTTAATTTGACGGGAAGTTTACAACGTATTTTGTGTTACGTGCCTCTGATTTTGTTTATCGTTTCGAAGGCGAGCTACTTACATGCACCCCTTGCAGGATTGGGTTACGGCAAGGAATGTCAAAACAAATCGTATTTTTTTGCAGTTCGTTTCCTCGGGATTTTTTTCTTTGTTTTTGTATTTATTTACTTGTTTGTTTGTCTTAGCGCATTAAATTTTTTTAATATTTGTTGAGACCAACATTTACTGCCGCTTTTTAGATCAGTGGCGTATCCAGTGCAGTTCATTCTGTTCTACAGAACAAAAAACGATAGAGAAAACTAAAAACTGCACGTCCAAGAAGCGAAACAGTCGGTCGCGGATGAGAAATCAAGAGAGAAAAAGAAAAAGAGAAAGGAACCAGAACATTATGCACAGTTACCTTGTGAATTCGAAGAAATTTATTTTTTCTCGAAGGAAATGAATTGGCCCGCCTCTGCTTGGTAGTTGTTAATGAAACTCTGCGTGCAAAAATAAAATTTAAGCTTTAAATCTAGATGCTTAAAAAAGCATGCGTAACTCATATTAGAGAAATTTTTTTCTTTAGCTCACTTTTGCGTTACAATTGATCAATAGAGTGTGAACTATCGTTAATGAACTGGCCCGCCTCTGTTAACTAATTAGCATTATAACAATTAAACGTGAGTGCCAAAATCAAATAAAAGCTTTACATTTACATGCCTAAAAAACGCGTGCTTAACTCAGATTAAAGAAATGTTTTTACGAAGTCGAAACTTTTTCTCTCAAAGTATTTATTTAGTTCACGTTTTCGTTACATCGGATGACTAATAGAGTGTGAACTGTCGTTAATTGGGAAAAAAAAAATTGCGGTTCATCTTGTACGCCATTTCTTTTTGCCGCTCGAATTGGATGGACAAAATGTTAGGGGGGTTGGAATTAAACTTCCGCTTGATCCACTTAAAATGGAAAGGACAAGAGAGATAATCTTTAGATTTTTTCCGTTAACGTTAACGCAACAAGAACAGGGATGATTGCCGTAAAGCTATAGACGGATAGGTAATAGAAAGATTGCCGAACAGGCACGCGTAAATTAACATATTGAAATACTTCTGTTTGTTTTCGAAGTTTTTATCGTTAACATTTTATTTTGGTTTGATTTTATACAGTAAATTAAGCTTGGTTATGTAAATGAAATATTTAGGTTGATGTCAAATTTTAGAGTCTGTTTTGAAAGATGTTGACATTACTGACAGACGCTTGCAAAATACGATAATGAACGGTAGTATGTCGAAGCGTTTTCAGTTTTTAGACGAATTTTCGTCTTTGACATTGCGATTTACCATGACTTGACCTATCATTATTAAAATATGATGCGCTCCGCAATCAAGCAAAACATCACGAGCGATGCGAAATGAAACTGTCTGGTATGTAAACACTGAAGCGGGCTCCGTTTGCAATGAATAAAACAGAACACCATTCTCATTCTTAAAAAGCACATTTTCTTTCTAATCCTCACCGAAGATGATCGAGGTAGGTCGAAAGTTTCGAAGAAATCATCACCTGCGATATAAACACCACATTGTTCACATTCCGCAGCGTAAACATCTTAGGGAGCGCTGATTGCAGTGAATAAATTGAGAAGGATATTAGTGAGTATATGTTTCGTTACTCGCTGAATGAAACTCGTGTTTCGATGCCTTGGGTAAGTGACATTTCCTTCCCAGCCGATTCATCAACAACTCAAATCAAGCAAATCTACTGCTACTGCTCGTTATTCAAAACATTTCGCGAAGAGTAACATGCGTGAGTGTAACATGATTGCTTTTTTTCATTATGTAAATTTTCCATTGTCTACTCGCCGCTTTTTCAAACCTATAAGTCCTTTTTTTTTTACACAACAACGAAATACAAGAGAAAATTATAGCACCGAACAACAAAGGCACATGAATCGCGCATTTTTTCGACCGTGAGCGCAAAAAAATCGTATATACGCGTCTAACTACCCTGCGTCTGAGCGTATGAAATTTGTCTGCGCAGTTAACGTCTACGCGAGAGGTACGGTAGTAGGTTACAAGTTTTGGCTCAGTGAAACTTTTGGAAGCTTGGAGCCTAACTTGCCTAGGATCGAGGCTAGAAAAAGGCTCTGAATGGAAGTGCTTACCGAAGCAACCTAGATTTTACTTGGACTGGAATATCAAACTGTAGAAGATTTGCAAACTTCGGCTGAACGGACAGCTGAACCACAGATCGAAGAAGGGCAACTAATCACTGTGATAAAGGGATGTGTTTGAGAGTCACATGTAAAGATAGATCAATCGGATGAGTTTGGAAATATGAGCAAGGAGGAGTGCAGTCCTAAACGACGTCGGATGTATCATATCATCATCGGAACAGCTCAGGTCAGTACAAAGTGCAGACTGCAGACGGAGAATTTAAACTTTTTTTCGTCTGATACGTCAACCTTACTGATTGTCACGCAATCGCTTTTCCGCCATTATCTTTCATGATCATCTGCTCTATTGTGGAATATTCTTTTTGTATTATTTTGAGATTTATTTTCGTAGCAAAATTGAAGTGAGATACTGGCAGTATTAAAGCTGAAATTCTTGCTGTTCCATAAGATACCGTTTTCGACGGTGGACTTTATCCCCCCTGCAAATCGCCCACTGATCTTGCTAACAAGTTTATTAAGTACTTCACTACAAAGATAGATAGAATACGGGGTCATATAACGACTGCTGCTTTCCCTCATCGAGATACAGTTGCTGTTGTTGACAACGCCTGTCCATATTCTTTTGATATTTTCAAAATGGTAACAGCGGATGAAGTTCATACATGTATCATGAATCTGGCTGCTAAGTCATGTGCTCTTGATCCTCTTCCTGGTTATGTTACAAGAAATGCACTTAGTGTTCTGTTGCCTTTCATTTCCAAAATCATAAATATCTCATTGGAATCTGGTCAGATGCCTTCGCAACTCAAGGTTGCAATGTTACGCCCGCTCCTCAAGAAATCTTCTTTGGATCATACTCAATTCTGCAATTATCGTCCGGTATCGAATCTTTCATTTATTAGCAAAGCAATTGAAAAATTGGTAGCTAATCAACTTATCTCCTACATTAACGATTATGAGTTAAATGAGACATTCCAGTCGGCGTACAAGAAATATCACAGTGCTGAAACTGCACTTATTCGTGTTCACAATGATATTCTTTCTGCCATTGATAATCGTCGAATCGTAATTTTGCTGTTGTTAGACCTTTCCGCTGCCTTCGATACAGTCGATCATACCATCCTCCTCTCTCGTTTACGTGTACGGTTTGGGATAGCTGGGAAGCCTCTATTATGGTTGCAATCTTATTTATCGAATCGCACGCAATATGTCTCCGTTGATGGTGGTACTTCGACGAAACATGACCTTAAATGTGGAGTGCCACAAGGATCTGTCTTGGGACCCATTTTGTATTTGCTTTATACTTCACCGCTTTCAGATATCGTAAAGAAATTTAACCTGAGCTATCATTTTTATGCTGACGACTCACAGCTTTACTTGTCTTTCCAACCAACCGTAGTGGGTGATAGGGATCTAGCGGTTTCTAACATCGAGAGCTGTGTGGATGAAATCAGTCATTGGATGATGGTTAATCGTCTTAAATTAAATAAAGACAAAACTGAATTATTGGTAATTTCCGCTAAACATCTTCCAAGACCACTCCTTCACGAAATTTCAGTTGCTGGTGAGACTATTCCTTCCGTGCAAAAGGCGAGGAATATCGGCACTATGTTCGACAGCCATTTTTGCTTTAAGGATCATATTACTGACATTTGTAAATCTTCATTTTATCATTTGCGAAATATTAGCTATATCAGGAAATATCTTTCAGCGACCACTACTGAATTGCTGGTTCATATGTTTGTATCTTCGAAGCTGGATTACTGTAATTCCCTTTTGTATGGCCTACCAGCCTACGCTATAAAAAGGCTACAACACGTCCAGAATGCCGCGGCGCGCCTCGTCACACTTACAAAAAAGCATGATCACATTACGCCTGTTCTTTTCAATCTTCATTGGCTTCCCGTTAACCAACGTATTATTTTTAAGATTTTACTTATAACCTACAAGGCACTTAACAACCTGGCACCGTCGTACATTTGTGATCTGCTTACATCTTACACCCCATCGCGTCAACTACGCTCATCATTCAAGCACCTTCTGGTTTCTCCATCCTATAACTTGAAAACATATGGCGCAAGATCCTTTTCTGTAGCAGCACCATCATTATGGAATGCTTTGCCAAGTGAAATTAGAAATGCTCAGTCTGTGTCTGTTTTTAAACGTAGATTAAAAACTTTACTCTTTAGAAAAGCCTTTTATAATTAATATTAGCTGTCTTAAGTTTTAATGTTTAAGTTTTTTTCTTGTAGGCGCCTTTGAACAGTAGGATACTGGCGCGGTATAAATCTTTTATTATTATTATTATTATTGAAGGTCTCAAGCAAGACCTCGGAATCTTGAACGAACTATCCCACAACGTATTGTTATCAGTGACTTATGATTTTGAGAATTCTTGAAAGATTTTCAATAATGTTTACAAACATAATTTTTCGGGCCGTAAAAGAGAAGCTGCATCTCATATTTTCCTGAAGTATAGTTGAGTTTAAGGGTACAGCGTAACTGTGCATGTAACTCACTCCACGTCAAATAAGTAGACTAAGTGCTTTTCTCACATGCTGATTGGCTAGTTTGCATGTGATTAAAATACTATTTACCACTGTGGCGAGAAGCAAAATAGCCTCCTACTTCTCTGTGATGAAGAGGTAGATAAATTTTGATTAAAGCACAGCAAAGTGACAACTAAGTTTGGTTTGATTGCATTTCAGCAGATACTGTCCAGAGCCATGGAGGAGGTAAGTTAGTTAGTTACTTAATTTTTCCATTCATTGCATATTTCCACCCTTTTAAGGCAAAATATCAAGGTTTCTGAATACTGTAATGAGCAATTTATTGAAAAACTAGGAAACATGTAATAATTTCATGCAGTCTAAAACAGACAAAACATAAATTAGAAAGTATCAAGTAGGCAAATGTCCACTACTCTTCACCTCTGCATCCTAGCCCAGCAGTAGGATAACTCTTTTTTGGGGTATACATGATTGTATAAAAAAAAAAAAAAATTGGACTTTTATGCCCCATACGTAACTAACATGTAGATGTATGTTCTACAGTTACGAGCTGAAATGGATTCATTTTAGAATGTGCTTACACTGTACATGATTGTTAAATATATGTGGCCCTCTATATGATTTAAGGGATAAAGATGATAGCATTTATTGCAGAGAATTAAAATATATACATACCATAATTAGTGTGTGCTGATGGCTTAAAGAAGTTTGATGTAGAAAGTTATGCCAAAAATGTAGCAAGCCAGAAACCATGTTTTAATCTGAGACATCTGAAAGAACACATTTTACAGGAAGTAGTAAAAAATTGATAACAGCCAAGTACCTTTCGATGCACTATATTACCAAAATATACATGTATCTGTGACATCATGGCATGATTTATAGCTTTTAAATGATAAAATGTAATGTTCTAAACATGGCAGTTAGACACAATGCTTGTACATGTAGAAAAATTAGAGAGATCCCTAATCAGTGACCTTAGCTATTATCAGTTTTAAAAATATTAATTTGTTCCTTTTTTTAAACTGATCATTTAGGAAAGAGTTGTGCCAACAAAATAATTAATCAGCTGCCATGCAATGGGAGATATTCCTCCAGTCAGAGATACCATCATGGCAACTGACTGGAGGTGGTGGTGGAGTTTGTGGGGAAAGGAATCATTGTCCTCACATCAGAGTTGTCCGCACAACTGGAAAAATTCCCTCATGGGGATGTCTCTGTCCTGGTCCCTGAAGGTTCATGTAATGAAAGGGGAAAAATGTATGCCAAGGGAAAAGCAGTGTTCAATCTATTATGGAAATGGCTGATCTTCCAGTTGCTTTTGGACCAAAGATGGCTGACAAACTTTCTGCTTCCCTCTCTCATCAGAAAAAAAGAGTTTTTGAATCTACTCCAGGTATACTCAGTAAATTTGTTGATGTCATACATACCCCTTGTGATAGGAAAAGTTTCTTATACTAGTCACAGGACATGACCACCCCGGCATTTTCACTAAGAGAGACTTGAAATTGTTGCTAAAGCAGTCACTAGGGTGAAGGATGGATCCTTTGAGATGATTTTTGTTAGTGCTGCTAAAGGAAAACAAAAGGGATTTGTTGAGAAATTTCATGAATGTGGTGTTCCTAAACATCAGATGATCATTTGAAGCCCTTCAAATAATGGAGAAGAGTTGAAAAGGTGGCTCTGTGAGGCAGATCTTGCCATCGTACCCTCGGGTTAACAAGAATTTGGAATGTTTGGTCTTGCAGGGTTGTAATCTGGCCTCTCTATCTTAGTATATGTACATGGTGCATCAGTACTTGGTGAAGCCTTGACACATGTTATTAGTGGTTTGTCATCCATTGTGGAGTCAGAGGATGTCAGTGAGTGGTCCAAGGCAATTAAGAAGGTCAGGGACATGGCTAGGACAGTACAGCTTAAAGAGGCTGATTTACTGCGGAAACATTGCAGTGAGAAGTACAGTTGGGAGAAACAGTGTGGAGATGGTGTTGAGGAGATGCTGAAGATGGCATCTGGTATGAATTTTTTTTATGTGACTTGCATGTATTGGTTATACATATAGTAGTTGTCAAAGTAAAGCAATGTACATATTCACAGCAATATAAATGTTTAAGTTGAGCTAGTGATATTTCTCATCATCATCATTGTATTTAGTTTCATCTGTTGTAGCCTGATAATGCAGAACAAATAACTCTGAAGAAGAGTAAAATTTTATGCCGTCAGGGTAGCCCATTCATCTCAAATTCCCATTCCTCTGTCTCATTTTGTCTTTTCTGTTCCTTTGCAGCTCAGCAAGACTAGACTCAGTAACATGGAATCTGAGTGAATGCATTGCTTAGGTAGTAAATCATTTCTTTTGATATTATTACAGAATATTGATAGGTTAACCAAGTGATTAAATTGTTAACCACTAATAAGTGATTACACCCATTATTTGGCTCTCCCTCATCATGTTTCTGCCTTAAAATGTTATGATTTTTTTAGGAGAAATTCCTTTTCAGTCACTCCTTGGAGTGACTTCAGTGGAGTGCTGGTAAATTATACTTTCTGAGACTTAAATGTAATTTTCAATTGTCCAATTTGATACAAACAATTTATTATGCTCTCCCTCATCATGTTTCTTCCTTAAAATGTTGTGATTTTTTTTAGGAGAAATTCCTTTTCAGTCACTCCTTGGAGTGACTTCAGTGGAGTGCTGGTAAATTATACTTTTTGAGACTTAAATGTAATTTTCAGTTGTCAAATTTGATACAAACAGTTAATTGGGCTTTCCCTCGTCATGTTTCTGCCTTAAAATGTTGTGATTTTGTTAGGAGAAATTCCTTTTCAGTCGCTCCTTTGAGTGACTTCAGTGGAGTGCTGGTAAATGATACTTTCTGAGACAAAAATGTAATTCCCATTGTCAAATTTGATACAAACAATTAATTCTAGTTTTGCCTTAAATTTTTTATTTCTCTGCAGCCAAACAAGACCAAACACCCTTAACCGGCATGAGAGGATGTGAAATGAACAATAATGTATTCCTTTGTTACTGTAAAGAATATGTACGCAGACCCCTGACATTTTTTACCTGTTTGCATTTGCCCAGTGCCTGGCTTATTTTTTTCAGAACAATGGTTATTAAAGTTGTCGATATTTAACTAAGTTATATTATTTATTTGATTTTTTTGCCTTTCTATTCAATAATCAGAGAGCTTTTATCGAACATGACAACCATACATATATGTTGTCTTTTCCCAAAGTGCCGTGTCCTGTTATGACCATATTTCCTACCTGATACTCAGCATAGTTCTTGTTACTTGTCTGCATGACAGTGAAATAGAATTGTGAAGCGATTTGAAGAGTCATCAGAGAGCATACTGCTTGGATTCAAATGGAGAGACTTCACAAACTAGAATCTTTCTAAATATTTTTGAAACAGAAGTAGATTCCCTTGCAGGCCTGCAAAGAGAGGGGTGAAATGGTTGTGTACACACACACACCCCCCCCCCCCTCTCTCTCTCTCTCTCTCTCCTGTGTTATGAACTAACCCCAACCTTAAGCCAACCCTAAGGCTGTAACATAAAACCTTCATATGCATCAAGGCAAGGCATGTCTAAGGGTAACATTGCCCATATCATTTATGTTCATAGGAAATGGAATACTCTTCCCAATTGCAAGTTACTTGCCCAAAGAGTTTCACTAGACAACACATGCTTGGGTTTTCAACCCTTAGAATGTGCTGGAACAGATTTCTAAGCAAATCTTTTGAAATTTTTAATCCTTTTAACTCCCATGAGTGACCAAGACAGAGTTCTCCTTACAATATCAATATGATATGAAGCAGACAAGTGATGAGAATAATGGGGATTATTAGTTGATCCAATACCAAATTCCCCAAGCTAACATCAGAAGAACTATATGGCGACAGTAGGGAGAATTACTAATGAGATCTTGGGAGTGAAAGTGTAAACACTGAGTGGTGGCCCCTGTGAAATGTATAGACCAGATGCTTACATGGTCAACTTGAGAATGAAGGTGAGAGGATGTCTGTAATTTTGGCATACAATTATGGAATGAGATGAAAGAACAAGCAACTATTCCAACCTTTAATGTATTCTTTAATTAATATTCTCCTCAGAGGTAAGAGTTTAAAAGAAATTCTATATTTGACCACAGAAATCACTTACAGTAGCCTGCCTTCATATGATCTCTGTTATGATATTTTTCAAAAACATTGAGTGTATATTAAAAATATTTTGCCCATCTCTAAAAATTTCTTATGGCTGACAAAATGGACTGTATTTATCGAGGATATGACTAATTAGGTAAATGTGGTAAAGATTCAGCCAGCTGGAGGTAACCACTAACAAACTTAGCATAATTGCAAGGGGTAATGCCATGGAAGTTAAATCCATCAACTTATGCATAGGCAAAAAAAAAAAATTGGGTGTCTGACTGGATTGACATAATCAAGCTCAATCTTGAAAACTGATGATTTGCATTTTCATAATTCCTCCTTTAACCACCAAAGAGCACGTAGTAATTTATGATACTGACAATTAACAATATTGAACACTTTTATAGATAGACCTCAGTCAGTCCTATGCTTTCCTATGCTTAAGTACAAAATAGAGACACTCGACCACTCTACAATAGTAATAATATCACCATGAGTGTTCCCACTTCTGGTGATGTATCAAATAAACCAATCACAGTCAATGCACCAGATGCCACCCGTAAAGAAAAAGAGTTACTCAGCCATCAGTAAGTAATGAAAATTTTTCCGTCACCCAACGCACATCAGGAAAGTAGCCCAGCAGTAGGCATTCTGTTGGTAGAAGTGAACAAAATAGATTGCACACCCAAGTTTTTCCAGTATCATGAACAAAGTCATGTGGAATATGAGCCTTTTTAGCCAACTCCTCTATATGAAACAGTATTTTCACCTTGTAACACATTCTTTGTTGTCCTCAAGGTAGACCAAAACAGTGTTAAATCTATGTAATAAAATTTATCTTATGGTCCAAAAATGCTTAGGATAATATTTATAGTTATAGCAAATATACATGTATTCAAAATGTAATGCGTATCCAGTGCTAGAGCGGTTTTCTGACATGCCGATTTCTAGACAGAAATCTTGAAATAAAAACAAATTCAAAAATAACCTTCCTGCCATAATATGACATGTTATCACTTTTCGGATAAAAAAAAAAAAAAAAAAACAGTTTAAATCCTCAGTCTGCATTTTGTACACAGTCTGCAGTCTGCATTTTGTACCTATTCTGCATTTTGTACCCGGTTTGCAGTCTGCATTTTGTACTGACCGGCCATTGGTGTGTTTTTCGAAGGTAACGATATCTCCGTTTCGTTACCAACTGGCTACGTAAAATCTTTGATACACCAAGCAGCGCCAGCGATCGATCGCCTCTCTCCTCTAGAAGAAACCGGTCACTATAATTTTTGTGCCGCCAATTAAAGCTCTCACAGAAGACCAGCTTCACTATCTTAATGTACTTGGGCCAAGAGGATTGTCCGCCTTCAACTTTCGGACTCTTTGCGGGCGGTGCTGCGAAACTATTAAATTAAAGCTAGTTGTTCCTTGCAGCGATTCCTTCGACTGAGAAAAGAGTCGCTCTTTCTTCACGCTTGCAGCGTAACTATCACTCAAAGAAATCTGTGAAAACCTTGAGATTCTGCGGCCAATGATCCTACTTTTTTCGACGACTGCGGCACTGTTTACAAAATTTAATGTAAGCAGAAACCGGCGCGTGGACGTTGCAATTTCGTAAGCGCGATGCTAGTCGAACATCGTCCTTTTCTTACTCTACACCAAAAATCGCTCATAATCTTTTCCTTTATCCTTAAAGCAAAGTATATATTTGAGCTCGGACGCTGAATTGCAAATTTACCCGAAAAATAGGAATGAATTCACTTCAAAGTTGTTGTTTATATCGATAACCTTCACGCCAACACGTGCCACTTTAGTTTGCATAAATTAGAGTGACGTCACAGAACACGATTAGTGTCAGGTTTGCGTAGACGTTCCGGCCTCGCCTCCGTTTCACCTTGTGGGGGAGGGTACGGCTACACGTGGGCTATTTTGACAGCTTGGTCCCAGGATCGAAATCCCGAGTACTGCTGAACAGTAAGGTAGGAAAGTAAGGAAAATGAGCCATGCGATCGTACCAAGTAACCAGGAAGTAACAATAAGCAAGTAAAGTTGCGATTGCTTCATTTGTCACCTAAGAAATGCCGCACAATCGCTACAACAACAAGTCCCTTCTTTGGAGCATGAGGCCACAATTCAAGCCTCGTCGGGAAGTTCTATATTTACTCTTTGAGCACTTTCTCCATCTAGGGTAGGGATGGACGCAGGAAACTGTCAGAAGGACCTTAAGAAATTTTCCAAAGAAGAAGGGAAGAAGGGGGGGGGGGGTAACCTTGCCCTGTGCTTTACTGGGTTAGTGGCACTGAGACCATGGAAAGCTCCGGTCGGATGAGCCTTATAGCTTCTACTTGAAATCTGACATACCCTTTAACATCGTTTTATTCATCAAGTGACGGTTCAGCCGAAAGTTATGATATACTTCTATTTGCCCTAAACTTATTGTGGTTTATTCTATCTTAACTTACGACTGATTTGTTGAATCTGTGAACATACAAGTTTTTCTAATTTCGCCCATTTAAGGTAATCCGCATTCCGGAATCCAGGAAATTTTTGTTTGTGGAATCCGGAATACTGGGCTCTGGAATCCAGAATCCAGCTTTTGGAATCCAGGATCCCGCTAAAAAGGGAATCCAGAATCCACTTGCTGAAAATCCATTTCAAATCGTATTAGCGGCTTTCACCCGCATCCATGCAACCACTGTAGAGTCAGTTCACTCACGTGATCAATCGTTGCTCAAAGTGAGCTTTCAAATCCCACAGGATTTGCTTGGAACATCACTATGGCCGCTATTTGATTGTTTTGGAACACCTCTAAATAATGATATGGCCGCTAGGACGTCCTGTGAGATTAACTTACCTTGTAAAAGATACGCTTTAGTTTTGCTTTTAATCGAGGAATTTGTAAATTTCTGTGAAAATAATCTAACTGTTGACAACTTGGATGCTTTGCTTTCGCCCGCTTTCCCCGCCGGTTTTTTTAAGCAAATTGGGCGCACGGCAAGCTTTGGCACCGGAAACTGCGCTACTTTTATCTGGCACCTACGGTCGAGGTATCGACCTTAATACTTAATACTCTTTTCCTTTTCGACTCTTTCGAACTTTCTGGCACTTCTGACTCGCGACTTGCCAAAATCAAAAATAAATATTCATTTTCCATAAATCATAATGAGAGCATCAAAAAGTAATATTCTCCTGATGGCCGTGGAGGCATAGTTGTAATTAGAAGCCAGACGAAAGCCAGGAACTGTTAAAACTGCACCAGTCACTCAGAGCACGTGGAGGGACACAAGACGCAGTATTACAGAAAATTTGCGGTGTCTTTTTCAATATTGATGTATCATTTGTTTACTCGATTTGCTCTTTCTCTAAATCTCGATACTTCAATCATAATCTATGGGGAAGCACAAGAAAAAGCAAAAGGCGGAGAGGGAAAGGTAAGTGTAACATTGTAATGATTGAATTGATTTTCTGTTCCATTTTAAACTAACTTAACCTCCAGCGAAACTTACAAAAAGTTACTGAAAATGCATCTTCAGGAGCTCAAGAAACCGAAGAAAGAAAGACAAAAAAGAAAAATACACGAGTTCAAGATCATCGAGGTTTGTGGATTTTTGTGTATTATGAAACACTTTTGAATTTTTTTTCGGGGTTGCACCGAACAAACAGGAACGACGGAGTTCTTAGTTACAAACTATGGTCAGTAATAATTTTTTCTAGGTTAGAGCGTAAATCGTCAATGTAGTAAAAATTCGGAAGTTTAAAAGAATTTGAAAGACTCGAAAAAACGCTTTGCTAAACTTGAGAATACCCGGCCAATTGTTTACATCTCATGGAACAACAATGTATTATGCCTCGTTAAATGATGAAACGCAACAAACGCACAGCATGACTCACTTGTTAGTAGTGCTTTAGGCCTTTTGTCGTTTTGAGATCAGTTACGCTAGAGGCTTGAATAAACTCTGCTTGTTAAATATTTTATTGTGCTACCTGGCACTGGTCATGAAAATCGCTTACTTTGCGCAAAATTTCGCCCGAATCGTGATTCACACTTAAACACACACTTTTTCAACTTGAGAATACCTGGCCAATTGTTTGCATCTCATTGAACAACAGTGTTTATGCCTCGTTAGATGCTGGAACGCAGCGAACGCATAGCATGACTCGCTCGTTAACAGTGATTTAGGCCTTTTGTCGTCTTGAGATCGGTTACACTATGGGTTTGAATAAACTCTGCTCGTTAAATATTTTATTATGCTACCTGGCACTGGTCATAGAAATCGCTTATTTTGCGCGAAACAGCCTGCCAAATAGAAGATGCTAATGTCGTACTGCAGGGTGGAACTGTGCGGGTGCAAACTGTTTACCACAATTAGGATGTCGTTGCTGTGAGATTTCGCCATTCTGGCTGGCTACTCTCTTTCAAGACGTTCAATTAGAAGTAGATGAAGGAAAGTTATTACGAAAGAAAGTGCAATTTCATTGGCTGAACGGCGATGTCTGTGATCGGAACCCACTCAACTGCATTCGAACTCGAGTTTTGGGATTCACTGTCGAGGGTTCAAGCATCACTCTAACGTTTGAGGGGAACAATAGGTTCTGCAGGCTTGCAAATGGTGACCTCGATGACGAAGATGTTGGAGATGATGAGGATCAAACTACTCCAGGGGATGAGAGAGCAGCTGGGGAGAGTGAAAGGGAAGTGTCGCTTCCAAGATTAGCAGGAGTGAGCTTATCAGAGCGACGGACCACACGTTTCCAATTATGATAAACTTTGAACAAAGTTATATATGGATATTTATGGGAGCCAGGAGAGGTCTATTTATAGGTCGAATGCTCGGCATTTAAACGTAAACCGCTTTCTTTGATATTTGGCATTTAGAATAACAAATTTAAGATTTCATAAGGCATTATATCTCGGTGCGATAAGATATTACCCGATTTTAAGGTCTAGAAAAGAAAATAGCGGCGGGCCATCTGAAACTTTAAAGAATCATTGCTCTGATGGATTCATAGCCGACGTAATGCGATATGACTTGGCTAACCTTCCAAAGAGAAAAGGAAGTATAGAAAATAGAATCTGTTATTCTTCAAAAACTACCGTGTAAATGAAGATCTTTCGCGATTTTTCAAAGGTGTAAGTATAGTTGAATTGGTTTAACACCGTTTAATGCGCAATCTCGTCGAACATCATCGCCAATTACATCTAGGAAAACAAGCTTTTCTGTCCGCGATTTACTAGGGGGGGGTTATTAAAATTTTATTCCAGTTTAAATTTTTGCCTCAATACTATGGTTTTTGTTTAAAAGGAAAGTTTAAAAAGTAATTTGAGATGATAGGGAAATATTTTCGAGCTGTTTTCTTGGCAGTTCTAAGTCAATTTTATATTTAAAAAAATTGGCCATCTTTTCCAAGTCGGAACAATGTTATGCTGTACCAGAAAAACTTTTTAGTCCAACAGTTATTTACAAATTAAAAATGATAAGCAATGATTTGAACTATTAGTTCTTTGTTGCTTTTAAATCACTTGAAGAACCTCGAGGAACCTGTATGAAAGAAATGCGGCCTGGCCTCTTCAGAGTTGCTAAAAGATGTGGAATGAATGGACATTGGACTTAAGAGACGGACAGTCTCAACAGGTATTCCTACAACAAAAATTTATCCCTTAATTTGCTGTTATACATTTCAAATGTCATAATTTCAAGCCTCATAATTATCAAATGTTGTTATAGAAATATGAATAGACAAACATGCATTCACAAACATGTCCTTCAATAGCGAAATCCGCCATTGAAGTCATTCCTGGAAAACGAAATGTGAAAATTAGGGGCAAACCAGAAACTAAAATCTGGAATCTTTTGTGTTTTGGAATCCGGAATTTGCAGCGGTAGAATCCGGAATCCAGCACCTGGAATCCGGAATCCAGCACCTGGAATCCGGAATCCACAACGTGGAATCCAGAATCTAATACTGTCTGGGATTACCTTACATGGGGCGACACGAGCCCCAGTCGGAGTGACTTTTCTTTTAAATTTTCTATGCTTATCAGAGTAGTTTGACACGTTAGAGAAAAATCGTTGAAGTAAACAGTCATAAATGGCGACATCAAGAGAAGGTATAAGAGATGCTAATACGATTCTATTGCATTGTTTCACTGACTGCTGATCCCGCGTGTAAACCCTTCAATGGACTGGTGATATCTAGTTCTTAATTCGAAGTCGTTTACCGTCGTTTCATTAAGTCTAAACCAAAATTAACAAACACGCGCAATTACATATTTTTCCCTATTTTCAAGCACGAGGAAAATGAATGATGTGCTTACTAAGGGCGAATGCTCGATACAGACGCTCTTTGACCATGGAGTACTTACAAAGACGCACGACGTAATAGAGAAGCGACCCAGTCTTTATAATATAAGACTAGGCAGAGGCATTTCCTACAATCTCATCACAACAAAACTCTTCTGCAAGAAGTTTGCATTGCACTATTTCGTTACACAAGGCATCGTACAAAACTTTATATGTAGCATCTGAGCCTTCCTTTTGTTTCCAAGCCATTAACATCTTAAAAGCTTTCTTTGCCAGCCCCTCGTTGCCTTCGTTAAAGTTATCTATTGCAGCTACGTCGAATCCTAAGCGTCTTCCTAATTCCTCCCATTTTTTTCCAAGTTTTACAGACAGATTGTCTAACTCGTCAGCTGATGGTCCATAAGCCTTAACCAAATCTGAGGATAATAATGGAAGGAGAAGAAAAAATTAGAAAAGGGGTGCTTCAGGGATTTGGCGAATAGCGAACAGTTGTAGCAAAAGGCGACTTGTCTTTTTGGTATCATTCAATACCGAATCGTTGGCCTTAAAGATTGTCAGGCTTGGACGAGGAGACATTTGCAGCAGCAGGGGAACCATTTTCCCAACCTATCAAAATAAATCCCTAAAAAGTTTTCCGAACTCATTATCTATCTGTGACCTCTTCATTCGTTTATGGCCCGACAAGCATCTTGAAAATGGAGGTCATTAACAACGTCTCTTAGCCAGCCTCCAGCCGCTAATGCCGGAATAGGTGATAGTTGTTTACGATACACGGGTGTTCGTTTGGTGATCCAGTTTTAATTCGTGATTTTATATTCTCTTCACATCACAACAAGGTGAAAAGGATGTCTAATAAACATAAAGTCACTCCTTCTTCATAAACAAATTTTACCACAGATAAACGTATAACAGAAATGTGCAAACTTGATAAAAATACAATAAAAAGGAAAGTCCGTCCCAGCATTTTCAATCTCGGTACTACCTACAGCGTTTCCTCTTATCAGAAGCCGCAACAGGGCTGCATAAAGATGATTCTGAATTTGGTTGCTCTACAATTGAATGTCTCACACTTTGGGCGGAAATACCTGCAGAATAATGGGTTTAATGAGATGGTTGGGTTGAGAACTAGAGAGCAAGTTTCACGGTGCATATGGTTCAAAACGATGGTGTAGTGATCCTGGACTGTGATCGTCCGGGTAAGACCCAGTATTCACAACTTGGAGTAGAAAGTGTTATCGATTTCCCTTCTGAGTAACAATGAGCATTGACAAATTTGACAAAGGGTGCTGTTAAAAAGAAACGTATTTGATCTAAGATTTCATTTGAAAAGCAATAACAGGTTGCAAAGGATTTGTTAGAGTTACTCCATTATTTTAACGATATAACCAACGGAATCATTTTTTAAAGAATTACACTTCTTTGTGTCTTTCCCAAGCTGTTTTGCGTTTTACTTGTTTCCAGTATAAAATTCCGTACAAGTAAGGTCGCACGTACCGTGAAGGTCTGCATCGAGTTTACTGATACGTAACATAGACAATAAGCCATCACTATTGAGCGCGAGGGGAGCATGCCCCAATTTATTAACACATGAAGTAAGGCAAGTTATTATGACTTTGCGCTAAGAACACATTGCTTCGTCACTAAATGCTATATACATTTTTAAAATTTACAGAGCCCGCATTTCTGAGTTTGCATATTTTAGAACAATAATGACTGGCCTAGTAAATTGTATTTATTCGAACAACAACGAAACCAACAACAACAACAAAAAACAACTTACCGCTTCCTTCTTCAAAAACAGAAAGCTAAAGGGAAAAGGGAAAAATTCGCAATATTATGGGTGCGTATGGAGTGAAAAGAAATGAGGAAATAAAGAAAGGACTAGATAATAGGAAAAATTAAAAAAAAATAAGTATAGAGACATAGAAAGTGACTTCAAAACAACTGAAATATAAAAGTAGTACACTAGATCAAACATTTGCTAGGTCTTATATGTTCCTGTACTATTTCCTGTTGGCAGAACATTTCTTTAACTACAAGACATTCATCAGTCTTGTGTTTCTAGTGATTCGTCCTAAATAAGGTTCGTGCCGCCTTAAAATGGCCTCGTTATCTTACTCGAAACCTTTTGATGGCGAATTTGCGAGACTATTATCGACTTAGCAGAGCTTATTTAGCCCGAAAGAACTATTTTTCCAGAAGACACCTCCCTCTTTCCAGATTACTACTACTGTTTAAAAAAAAAAGCTTGATCAAAGGACCTGAAGGCCGGATCCTAGTGTGGCCGCTTTAGTTTCTTAAGCTGGATTTGCTTTGGTAAAATTAATACAGCCAAGCTTATCCCAGTCAAGTCATATTTCATATTGAGCCTACAAGAAACATTAGCAAGCAATAACGTTCACAGGAACTGTAAACACATTTATATCAATGGATCAAGAACTCATGCTGCCAAGTTAGTGTCTCTGGAAATATGTGGGTGTAGCCACATGCTTTTCACTACCAGGTACACCCTAAGTTTCCACCCAAACGACTGTGGTCTCTAAAACGAATGGTTCAGTGAGATAACATGACCAACATTAAATATTCGGAACAGCTTAAATTTATGTATGGAAAAGCCGCTGAAGTTGCAAGGTAGTTGGGAGATGGAATCTGCCAAATATAGGTATGTCGAGGAAAGCCTTGACAAAGAGCTACGGGTAAAAATCTTTGACTTTCCTTTACATTATAATGGTCCTAATACCTTAATGAAATGTTAAAGATTTCACTATAAACACATTTGTTTTGGTTGAGTTCCAGTTATTTTTGGCAAAATAATGAACTTCGTTTGAGCGTGGCGATTTACGACATCAGTACCGGCAATTTTTGTTTATCCACACTTTCTTTTTCAATGAATTAAAATGCAGATCTATGCATTTTAACAGCAGTATCGTAAATACCTGTACTGGAGATCTTGGAATAATGGGCACTTGACATAATATTGGGGAATTTTTTCTCTCCTTGTTTCCCAGCGATTTTAGGAAGTCGACTTGCAGATCACTCGGGTCCTTAATACTAACACGCAGACTCGCCAGAAAATGTTCGCTACCAAGAAACCTCGCATAAAAAAGGAACAAAAGTTTGGATGAATAACAACTTTTTCCATAGGTTTCAAGTATAGCGGATTTAGCAAATCACTTGAGTCTGCATCTTGGTAAGCGGCAAAAAACAATCTTTAAGTTATTTTAGCTTTTTCTCGGTTGAACTTGATGAAGGAACAACATACTTAAGGAACTTAGTTAACTTTAGAGTACTGAAGTGTAAATTTCTCTAAGATTGTGAGCTTTCGTAAGGTAAGAAGTTGGAATGGATAACTTAAATCCATTGGTGTAACAGACTTGTTTTCTTAAGTTAGGAGACAAAGGGACAGTGCCGCTTACTCAACCTGAATGATGAGAATGGAACGATAAAACGTAAAAGGGCTGGCGCTTACTTTAAGACGATGTCCTCTACATTTCTCGCTCCTTGCACTTCAAATCCACTTGAAAGGGACACACATGTCTCATCACCGCTAGACAGAGGTTTCTCCGAGGTTCCTTCTCCTTGCATATTCACAAAATATGATGAAATATCGCTATTCACTTTGAACCTTAAATGCTGCGGGAAACAAAACATTTTCAGCACGTATCTCGCGGGTACTGCATCACTGCATAAGCAAGCTAAAAACCCAGCATGTCGTTTCATGATTCCATCATATAGAAGCGTGGCATATTTCCATGGAGTGCTGACGAACGTCTTCAACAACCAGGGCCAAAACCTAAAAGAAAACGGCAGGAAAATCTACACTTCATGAACCAAAAAGACACGTTTTAAGAGGCGCATCTACACTTATTAGAAATTATGTTAGCCTCTTGAGAAGAATAATTTGCTGGAGGAAATAATCTCTCGTCAAGTACCATGACACTTTTTAAGTATCCACCCAAGTCAGTTACCTTGCTCAAAATTAATCAACACGACCGGTTTTTTGGACTTAGAAAGAAAGAAACTTTTTTCAATCTGAACTTTTTATCTTAAAGTCAGTTCGAATAACTTGGGGAAGCTCGAGAGATGCACCGAATATTGAGAGAGGAGGAGGGGGAGAAAAACACGGAGCAGAGGGGGGGGGGGGTTAACAAGTAACTCTTATGAGTAAAGTAACTCACTTGTGGAAATCGCTGCGTGTGAAAACAACAGATTTTAAACGTTTGAATTTGAATTATACTGTGCAGCACAACAAAAGCTCATTTGAGGAGCAGTTGTTGCAATAAAACTGGCGTCAAGTATCCTTCTTGTCCAACTTCCTGGATGTTTCTTATTTTTTAACTACCCTATTCACTCGCCAGTGGAATAAAAATATCTCAAAAATCAGGCGTATAATTTGGAAATGGTCCTCACGGCCTATAATTTTTAGTAGCTCGCAATATAAATCGTTTGTGTTATCTTGACCACTTTGTGTACATTGATTTATGTTACTTTTCAGTGCTCTTTTGCATTCATTGTCACATTCAGACCCAAGAACTGACGAAATTTGGAGATTCACAACAATTGCAAAGCGGACTTCTCGTTTCCAAAACTAATGGTTTTCTTCAAGAAATATAAACAAAGTAAATAATGATAAATGTACACAGTTTATAGAATAAAAATGTGGTCTACACCTTTATCTTACCGGCAGAAAGTTTTGACTTGAAACGTCACTATTCCATCTCTAAGGACTACAGGCATATCCAAATGATCTGTGATATCCGTCCATTCTTGTGATTCCTCTCTCGAATTGAAATGTAGTATCTTCACCTGACCTGAATGCAGCTCTGCTAGTTCTATTTCACCGTCCGTGAGTGACAACGGGAGGCTGATTTTCGCTGGCACTGACAGCTTTACATTGTTTGAGCACGAAATGTGAAGAATCGGACCAACAAGCATTCCTTCCACATTGTGGTCAATGGTTGGCGCTTCTTGCACCTCAAATTAAGAGAGCCAAAACAATTATATCACATAATTTATGATAAGCCAAGGTACTCTTGTTAGCTACCAGTAGTTTACCAAATGAAATGAGGACGTTGAATAGATTTGTTAGCTACCAGTAGTTTCCCAAATGGATTGAGGATGTTGAATAGATTTTTATTATACATTCTTTTTCAGCTAAAATCTATGCACTCACACTAACATGATAGTTTTCAAAAAATCTGTTATTGACCGTAGTTTAGGTCAAAGCATTTGATTTTATATCAAGGTAATACCCTCTCGGCAATAATTTGTTTTTTTTGTTTTTAACCTTAAAGTCTTATGAAACAAATGGTAGATATTGTTATAGTGATATAAATGATAAGAATAATGATGACAATAAATGCCATAATCACTCTCATCATCATCTTAATTATTTCTTACAAATGCAACATCGGGTATAAATACCTTTAGAGTTAAAGAAAAGTCTGTATCGACAGGCAAAGAATTCCATGGAATCGCAACACTAACATTTGGATAGTCTGGCAGTGAACAGATAAACTCAGAGGTCTTAGACGTAGGCTTAAGAAAGACAAAAGACTTGAGGCGCCAGACTGCTGCAAACGAGGAAAACCACCTTTTCGAGCACGAAGCTTTAGCGGAAGGGCACGTCCAATTGGGGATGGTTGGATGTACTGTAATATAATAACATTTTTATTAATGCTGTAATAGATATCATTAGTTATGGTTATTACTTAAATCTTTCTCACAGAGCGGTCTGTGTAAGAGAATCTCGACCACGACATAAAGATACTGTTAATAACGTTCCTGTGGGTATAATCCGTTTCAATTATTACTCAGTAGTCCCTATCAACCATGCTGGAGGTCTGTATGGGAGAACTTCCGTGTTGTCATTCTAATCCATTTTAAGTTTTTCCCGAGAACACAGCACCATCAAACTGTAAATGTCGATCTGGAATTACGTGCGCTTACCACTAAGCCGGCTCCCCTTCTCCCTTAAATGATCCTAACTAGGGATTGGGAAATTAGCAAGAAGTATATGGAATGATACTTGTGTATAGATCTCATCGGTAAAATTTATTATTTCAGCACCTGACGAATGCCAAATGGTTTTTGTCTCCAAATCCTCCCACTCGTTGTATTCGGGGTCAACCAACTGCTTTATAACCACTTCGTATCCTTTGGAGTTAGAGGCACTGTGCAACAAAGCTACATCTATGCTTCCCGAATCATTTTCCATGAACTCCAGATCAGGTGGGCCATCATGAGACAGTTCAATCACATTGCTTACCAAGAGCTCATTGCTACCTATGGGCGGAGAAAGGGCTGCGGGGGTCCATAATGAACATGTTATGGTCAAGGATTTTGTTATCGCTCCAAGGTTAAATGTGATGGATGCACCAGCTTTTGCAAGATTCCAAGTCTCTGACTCGTCTGCAATTTTACCTCTGAAATAATCACAAAATTACATTTATCAAGCTTTTGTTTGAGTGAAAACGCTTATCATGTTTCCTCTTGAATGTAAAGTGAGTTTCTCTTTCAAGACGGTTTTGCAGCTCTTTAAACTCGGTCTCATCAACTTCAGTGATGGGCTATCTTTATTAATAGGTTGTCTGTATCTTACTCCATCGGCGAAAAGCCTATGCATAACGTAACATTTTGATATTTTATGCTCGAGGGTTGACATTCCGGATGTGATGTCACTATCAAATAACCAAATCACGAAGATGCAGTCTACTTCGTTGGGCAAGGCCAAAACGGCGTCTTTTATACCTTTTTTGCGGGTGAATATGCGACAGAATCAGCTTTTTTTTAACAGTTATTAGCCCTCTGCAGGAACGCTAAACTATAAAGATACTGAAGTTAAAGAATAAATTATAAGCAACCTAAGACTACACTTTCTATAGGTCTATCGTTGTATAAATAACGAAAGACGGATATTGGGGAAGAACTTAAAGACGCTTTAGATTACCGGACTATAGCCAATACAACGCTTCCGAATGTCGCAAATTGAGAGTACCTAATTCAGTGAAGCAACGATTCTTCTAATTAAGTGTGGACTTACTTTTATGGAATAAATTGTAGGTTTTTGAGTAATTGTAGCGCAAATTGTATCTAAGCTATCTCATCAAGTAAGAGAATCAATAACATTCTATACAAAAGTTCACACGGCAACCAGGTGGACAATCAGACATAGCTTGATGCCACTCTGGTTAGCAGATTTAATGAATGTAACCGAAGAAGTTACAATTCTTAGACCTAACGTTTCGCATTCCTCTCTAGTGCCTTCATCAGGGGTGATCTAAACGCTGAAACAATAGGTTTTTTTTTCTGACTAGGTGTAAATAGGCGTCAGGAAGCAAACCGCCATCGTCACGATTTAAAGGAGCGTGGGCGGAGTTAATATGCCAAGCCTCCAAACAAAGGCGCTGGTGGTAACGCCGATTAGTGGTATGGTTAGTTAGGCACATATGCTCCAATAAAGCTGAATTTTCCTATTGCAAAGGAAAACCGCTTTTTGGTGCTCTTTTAACCGTGTACCAAACTGACGTTTGGTCTGTCCGATGTATTCGTTGACACAGTCATTGCAAGGAATAGAATAAATGGCGTCGTTTCGTTGTTCTTTCGTGACAGGATCCTTAGGTTTGGCGAAAATATTCCCCGAAGTCTGAAAAGGTTTTTGAGCAACTTTAACGTTGTGGCTATTCAAAATTCTCTTTATGGGTTCCGTAACACCCTGTATGTAAGGAATAACAGCAAAACCAGTCGCTGGTTTCCTTTCATCAAGAGCGTTACTATTTGTAAAATAGTAACGCTCTTGACGCTCTCGTAAAACGTAAAAAAAACGCTCTTGTAAAAAACGCTCTTGTAAAATAGTAACGCAAAAACCAGTTACGAATAGTAACGCTCTTGATGAAAGGAAACCAGCGACTGGTTTTGCTGTTATTCCTTACAAATGCAAACCAGAGTAGCATCAAACTATGTCCATAACATTCTATTTAAAATTTATGAACAGCATTCAAAATAGCCATTCTTTTCTTTATCCCGAAATTTTCAATTGTGCATGTGACCATCATGGTTCATTCTACTCAGGGAAAGTTTTTCTTTTATTAAGCGCAGCTTAATATGATTGTTATGTCGCTAATGTGCATCGCATGCAAATATTCGCAAATCATGTTAACCCTTTACACCCTGACATCATACAGTTTTTATTTTCTACAAATTATTCGGGACAAATTTCTTAAGTTGCTGAAGAGGAGAAGTCGTTTGGCAATCTAGAGCTGCATTGGAGGGTGATCATTTTCTTTATTCTCCTGACCTTAAAGTTTGATTCAGGGTGATGTTGTGAGGAGAAATTGCATAGTAGCCACCCTTAGGGGCAATTCTATAACTTATTAATTTTTTATGTATATATGTATATATAATTCCACTAACGTGGGATAACAGAACGACTACATGCAAATGAACTGCACCTCTTGATGACAGTCTTTCTTTCATCCACATTTCTTGCAGCCTCCTCCTTCTGGCGAACGTCTTGATCAGTTGAACTGGAGGAATATTCTTCCACCTCAAGTGACTTCTCTTCTTCTGGAGCTATGTGATTAGACAAAAGAAAAGGCATGTTCTTTCCCAATGCAGGATAGATTTGTAATAAGTCGTTTAGCAACTAAGGTAACTGATGAGATAATTGAACATAGGATAGTTTGGTGTCATATTACGTAAGAAAGAAGGGGAAGATAAAGAGCGGGATATCTTTCTTGTAATGATTATTACTGTCGACCGATACCTGATAAACAAAGAGTACAAAAACCCGATTGTTCGTAACGGTGAGTTTAAAAGCTCGAGCCAGGTTCTTTAGGAAAAGCCCGACCGGCTGCAGCAAAAGACAAGGGCAAGCGGCCGAACCAGTAAGCCATGACACACAGACACACACACTCACACACAAAATAACTAAAGAGGAAAAAAGTCATATTTTTGCAAGTATATAATTAACAAGTAATCTCATGATTTTTCCCGTACAATTTAGGATAAATCAGCATTTGTAAATTTTTCAAAAACGACAAATTGCACTTGCCCTACAGGCTCGTGCAGTTTGTTCCCATTTGAACAATTTACTCGTACTGTGTTAATCTAACTTGTACTCGAAATCATATGATTACCAACGCTAGCCAACCCACTTCGGGAGCGGATCGAGGAATTTGTGGTACGAGTAGAACTAACTTTGACTCCGAAAACACATATTTTTTTTGTTTTTATGCTAGAGATTTGGTATAACCTAAGTACACTTAGGGGAGAAAAGCTTTCTCTCATCTCCAGTTCATTAAGAATTTTGGCCTTTTTCCATCTCTCTCTCTCTTTCGACGAACCCGACCAGGTAAATACTGTGAGACTTATTTCAGTTTTTTTGGTGCAAATAACCATTGTAAGGAACCCATTTCAACTATGAGTTCTCTTTACTTCCCACACAAGGAACAAAAAAAAAATTAAAATAAAAATAACTCGCTTATCACCCGAGAAAATGGATGGAAAAGACAACACCTGGTCTTTTTCCAATTTTTGGTCCAGGAGGAAGGGATCAGTTCCATTGGAAGATATTCTCCGAACTTAAGCTATTTTTAAAGGTAGCCATTTTTTAATGCTGAAATGAACTGTTTGTTAAATTGCTTATTACCCTGAGATGAGAGAACCTTCTATCTTCTTCTTCAAGTTTCTTTCCTCTAGAAAGATCAAAAGGCCGTTGCTCAGATTTTACCGTTAATACACAATACCTTTGTCTCCTGCTTTCTTTTCAGGATTAACGGCTGCTTTCTTTAATTCAACCTCGCTTTTACCAATTTCATAAAGTCTTTCTTTGATGCTGACTTCACACATCACACACTGTTTAAGACGTTGTTTATAGGGTTCTTCCAAATCAGGATCCATGTATTCCTTTTTCAGATCATCAATAGCGCTTTGGTAACCAGCTCCTCCCAGTCTCACCAATGCATCTTGGATGTCCTGCCAGTATTGACTGAATGTTGGGTCATCAACTGAGGCCTCGCTGGCATGACTATAAACTGTGTATATGTAGCACTTGATGCGAACGATATCTGCTTCAAGGGTCGTGTCTGCTTCAGGAGGAGGTGTGTCCCAGCCGGTAGCTGGAGGAGCAAGACCGCATATTTTCCTCAGCAAAACCATTAGTAAAGAGATATCGAAAGAATTTGATGAAACTGCAGATTTGATGGCAGGATATAGCTTTCCCCATTGTGAAGGATTAAGGATCCTTTTATGTCGAAGTGATCGCAAGACCGCATGAACTGGAGGACTTGACAAAACTGCGTCCAGGTTTCCTGTTGGACGCCTCTTATCAAAAGTCTCTCTCAAGATGTGTGCACCGACGTCCACCAGAAGCCGGCATAAGCTGGCGTAATTGGTTGTCTCTTTTGTCGAATGAAACAAAGGTGCTGCAGCGGTGGCCATAAAGAAATACTGGATCTTTAATTGAGCAGAGGTTAACAACTTTTTAACCAAGAAATTTGGTTGCTGCTTTTCCGTCAGTCTCCCAGGCTCAGCACTGGCAGAATGAACAAAATATCTAGTTTCAAAACCAATTGACTCAGACCAAAATTTTCAAAGTTTGACGTCTGATCACATATCCAAAAATATCCGTTACATCTTAAGGCCAGCAAGGGTATTACATCAAAGTAACTTTAAATACCTCAGGAACACTGATTTCTCTTTTAAAATTGCTGGCATATGCTTTTCAAATCTGCTTTTACGTGACTTAAAAAAAGCGTGACATATGCCGCCGTGATCGTGTCGATATTTATCACGTTGTGTGAAAATAAAATTGGCCTTCTCTTACAGACATCAGAGTACAACTTCGCTCTTCTAGCCGGTACACTTTTCATGCATCAAAATTAGGGGAATCTAGGGTAGCATTCCGGGCCTTTTGGCTGATAGCTTCCTAATTCCAATCACCAGCGTGTTTTACAATGTCTGCAAATATCGAAATAACGTAAGGAGAAGATAAAGGTTGATCACATCCGGGAAAAAAAGAATTTCTTCGGATTCAGAATTTCACCAAAACAATCTCTATGTTTAACATATGGCAAAATTATCGAAATAAACTCAATCTAACCATATGCTTACTCTTATATCAGTGCGTTTCTTGCCTTCGATATTACAGTATGATAAATTGCTTTTTAAAGGAAATTGCAGGATACGTCTATGTTAATATCCTTAGACATAATTATCAACCGAACACAAGTTTTAGAACATGTTCTTAACTTATTCCACAATTCGATTGCCGAGTATTATGTGGGTAGAGAATCACGAGGACTACGTGGCAGCAGATAAACAAATGAAGCACAATACAGCATGAACGGGGAATGCAGAATACCACGAAATGCTGCGGAGTTTGTACACGAAGCTAAGAATGAGACTACTGTTAACTTGACATAAGCTAAAAATTACCACAGCCATTTTTTTTGCAAATGGCGAATAATGAATTGGTTAGCACTCCTGTGTGATCCAAAACTTAATGCTACTTTTAGTTTTAAGTGATCAGTCGCGTATCAGGACTTTATCAAGACTTCGATTTTAATCGTTGCACAACCACGTGACCCGATTTTAGTCGAACGATTTCGACTGTAAGATACAATACAATACATTTTATTATTACGGCTATCCTATACATGGCTATTCTGTCGTAATATACAATGATAGCAAACATGCAGTGATAA
This sequence comes from Pocillopora verrucosa, assembly GCF_036669915.1. Taxonomy (NCBI): domain Eukaryota; kingdom Metazoa; phylum Cnidaria; class Anthozoa; order Scleractinia; family Pocilloporidae; genus Pocillopora; species Pocillopora verrucosa. The sequence goes on along the minus strand of NC_089316.1, from coordinate 11,792,626 downwards.
ATTACGATGGGGCAAAAAAATATTTACATTTGTCGCGAAAAAGATATTTACATGAGTTCATATACAGGTTGAAAGATTTGCTTCGATCCATGTAAGAAGAGTTTCCAACAAAGTGAGCGACTTTCCTTTTAAAATTTGAAATATTGTTTATGTTCCGATTGTTTTCTGGGAGACGGTTATATTCTTTTGCCCCACAAAAGCGAAAGAGTGTTGACCTGTTGATGACCTACATTTAGGTAGATTTAGCTGTGACATGTTTCTGGTGTTGCCTGCTTTAATCTACACTTATGGACCATAGTAACGGTATTCAATAGAAGTTTTTGACGGATGCCTAGCCAGCTAAGGAATTTGCGCGCAGCAGAGACATGATCAAAGTTTTTGATACCCAGGATTATTTATAATCGAAGTTCTGAATGAGTTGAAGCTTAGAAATGTTTTTGGTGGAGGTCTTACCCCATACGGTAGAACAATAATGCAGTAGCTTCGCAAGAGAAGAAAACACACGAGACTCCAGGAACACAACAATTCCATTGGCAAGATGGTGGACTCTCAAAAGCACATGCTGCAATGGTCAGGTGACATTAACGTCACTGCCACTACACTACATCCCCCTTTCACCTAATACAAAACTCCCTATGCTGCCCAAATAATCAATGTCCACTGTCCAATGTCCTGAAACTACATACAGATAAATTGGGAACTACATGGATCTGCATCGGATGTTTATCACTTTAGGCACCAAAGGACACAAAGTCATTCATCCATGCTGGAGGGCCCCTAACACGAGTAAGCCGTGAGGGAACGAGACTTGCTGTGGATTCAGGAGGTGGGGTAGGGTGCTTATCAATATAGGTTGGCGGGATCAAAGCAGTCGCTTTCGACTGTCCTCTGGTGGGTATGTCATCACCCTCGTCTCCTCCGTGGGCTTCAGTGGCTTCAGTGGATGGGCTGACTGAATAAACTTTTTCATGTGGCTCGAATTGCACAGTTTGGTGTTTCCCTCTTGATCTTTTTTGAGGACAACATTCCCCTTCTTTTCTACCACTTTGTATGATACTGATTCAAATTTGGGAGACAGGTTGTTGTCACGGGTCTTGTTGAGCAAGATGTGATCTCCCTCGCCAATATCACTGTATTGTGCTGACCGCTTTCTGTCTGCATACTCTTTCTGCCGAAGTTTTCCCCGCGCGTCTCTCTCACGAAGAGGCTGTTGCCAATGGTCCTCGGTTATTCTTTCACTTGGAATGGTTACTCTTGGAAGTTATTGAGACGTCGATCAGGAGACGTCCATCAGACGTCGATCAGGAGACGTCCATCAGGAGCTCGGCTGGGGACAACCCAGACAGTGTGTGATGTGTGGTTTGACATTGGAAGGAAATTTCGTAATGCCCTTTTCCAGTCTTTACCTTCCAAAGCAGTGGTTCTTTTTATCTTCAGTAGAGTCTCGTTGCAGCACTCAACTTCACCATTACTCTGCGGCCAGTAGGGGATTCCTTTCCGGTGAGCTATTCCTAAGAAATCTTGAAAGCCTTCAAACTATGTGGAGGCAAATATCGGGTCATTCTCACAGCGAACACTTTAAGGTATGCCATGTGTTTGAAAAATACCCTCCATGGCTCTTGCGACGTGTGATGCAACTGTCTTCTTCAACAAGATGACTTCGGGCCAGCGTGAGTAGTTATCTACTACTACGAGCAGGTGGTTTCCACTGGGAATCCCCAATAGGTCGACGGCGATGTCAACCTATAGAACTTTGGGCATTGTTTTGGACTTGATGGGTTCGATCGTAGTTCTAGGGCCGACTAGCTGGCAAGGATGACAGGCCTTTACTAATGTATAACCTGCTTATCCATGCTGGGCCACCATGCCTTTTCTCTGAGGCGGACCTTTGTGCTTTTCATACCTTAGTGACCCTTATGTGCGTGTGTATGTTTCCAGAGGCTTCTGGCATTATGATACGGTTACCCTTGAGGAGAAGCTGGCCAAGGACTCGCAGTTCTTCTACCAAAGCTCTGTATCTTGTGCCCGATAACTGACTCCAGTCTTCTGAGGTAACAGCTTGATGCATCAACTATAATGTGGGGTCTTTTGCAGATGCTTGCACAACTTGTTGGGGTGTGATTGCTGCTTATGCGGCTTCACTAGCTATACTGAAGGCATATTCCGTGCTTTCATGTGCATTGTCTTGAGCTGGATCTACTGGGAGCCGGCTTAGGGCATCTGCAGAGTTTTCTTTCCCCGAAGTGTCACTAGATAACGAAATTGCTCGCGGTATAACAACGATATTTCAATACCTGCTAATGGGCGTGTACTCTTGACACCCAGAACGGTTACCAACGGCTTGTGGTCTGCGCGGAGCTCAAACTCGATTCCATACAAGTGGAGCTTATTCTTCCTTAGTACCCCACTTCCTGGACTTACCAATGCACGTTAGGTCCCACAAGTTGCTCGATCTCGGGAAGCTTCTAACTTTAGATTGATTTTGGGGCTTTGGTGCGTCAACAGTCGCTTCCGCTCTCCTCTTAGAAATCTGCAGCCCCTCTCCCGTGAGCACTTCGCCCATGTACTCCAAGCTCTTGGCTCCAATGACACACTTTTCACAGTTAAGGGTCAGCCCATGCTCTTCAAACTTGCGTATTACTTTGTCGAGGTTTTCATCATGTTTCTTGTGGTCACGGCCAACTACTCTCACACTGTCATGCAGGCTGTAAGTGCCGGGGCAATCCTTCAGTATTTGCCGTTTTGCGGCTGAATCTTTTCTGTTGCCAAGTTGACGCCAAAGAAAAGTCGCTTATATCGATACAGGCCATCCGGGGCGGTAAACGTGGTTACGTCACGCGAGTCAAGGTATAACTCTATTTGATAAAGCGCCATGTTTAGGTCGAGTTTCCCGAAAACTTTTCCCTCTGAAATCTCCTGTAATGTTTCTTCCACTGTGGGAACTAGGTGTTTCTCCCTGAGGATTGCACGATTTGCCTGTCTCTTATCCAAACAAATGCGAATGTCTCCGTTGGGCTTCTCTACGGCGACAAGTGGGTTGATCTAGTTAGTGGGAACATTGACTTTTTCAATGACTTTTAGTTCCTCTAACTGTTTCAACTTTGCTCTCACTTTCTGTCTCTTGCTAAATGGTATTCGGCAAAGGGGTTGTGCCACAGCTGAGACACTGTCATCTTGGTGTAACTTCAGGTGGTAAGCGTTTGGTTTGCCGGGGCCCTCAAAAACTTTGGGAATTTAACTTTTAGAGCAGCTTTGTTGTCTAGAGGCTGGGCATTGTCAATGTTTGTACTGCAGTTCATAATATCAACTCCAACCTTAAGTAGCGCAAGTATCTCTGATGTTTTACGACCTAGCAGGGTTGCAGCCTGCCCTGAGATTCTGCAGTGGCTGACATGTCAGTCTGTGGTACAGTGACTCTCAACATACAGCTTCCCTTACGCTGTAAGAAATTACAGTGAGCGACTTCATCGCTTTCTTGTAGTCTTTAGGGTCGCCCTTCGTTTCTTCGGGAATGATACGGAAAATTTCTCGTACGCTCGGTTCTGCTAAGAGTAAAAGAAGGGCTCGTTGCTGTTTCGGGTCGTCGATGCCTTATGCTGTCACGGAAAGCTCAAATTCATCTTTCCAAATTCGCCGACGCTGCCAAAGAGTGGCAAGTTCGCCAACTGTGTCAAACGCCGCAGGACCAGTTAGTCCACTTAAACAGACGGCCAATGCCCAGAATTCCTGAGAAGTGTTCTTGTGTTCGACTTTTATCCTTGTCGCCGAATGTAGTAGCTTCGAAAGAGAGGAAAACACACGAAACTCCGGAAGCATAACAAATCTATTAGCAAGATGGTGGACTCTCAAGTTGAAAAGGTCATAGACAGGCCTACACAGACTCCCCTGTGTGGTTTTACGTTTGCGACGCAAAAGCCTTTAATTAAAGCTTCGCTCTGACGAGTATGTCTTTCAGCGATTTACCTCTTTTGTATAATATAATCGGAGGCGTTTTGTAAATTGTTTTCAGCAGTGGCTGATTTTGGATGAGGTTCCATTCTTGCATCGGTATTTGTTTTAAATTTTTAACCCCTGGGTGGTATGCTGTCACAAAGGGCAATATTTTGCCTTTAGTTTTTTTGGTTTGTTTTTTAAGTGTCGACTGCCTTGCGGCAAACGAGACCTCAGATAACGTTTTTTCAATTAGGCTTTTTGGGTAACCACGTGCTTCAAGTCGTGTTTTGAAGTTACACATGGCCTCCTGGAAATTTTTTTCCGAGGAGTTTGTTCTTAGAAGTCTGATAGCTTCTCCTTTAATAAAGCCTTTCTTAACACCTGGCGGGTGGCAAGATGAATAGTGTGTATATTGAAAGGTCTCGGTCGGTTTGTAGTGAGTTTTGACGTCGAGGATAAATTCGTTTTGGAATCTTTCACCTTTGTAGACAACCGTGTCTAAGAATGTGATTTCAGTCTCTGAGATTTCAGCCGTGAACTTTATAGTTGGATGGAACGTGCTAGCTTGTGCTATGAATAGATCAATGTCTTGTTTACGAACATCCCATAGGAAGAAAACGTCGTTAATGTAACGCTTCCATACTCTCGGCTTGATACTGCTTTGGTGAAGCAGTTTTGTATCAATTTCTGTCATAAAGAGATTGGCGAAAGCAACCGCCATTCGTGTTCCCATGGCAGTTCCAAAACATTGGAGATAGTTTACTCCGTTGAACTGGAACGAATTTTCTTTCATGGATGCAAATGCTCATGGATGCAAATTTCACCTGACATGAACGTCACTGCCACTACAAATAGAAAATAAGAGCATTGATAATTAAGGTAAGAGTTTTCTTGTCCAAAAGATGTTTGATTCTATTGATACAATGTAGATTATACAGGCCGCTCGAGGACAGTTTGGATACGAGGTCATCAAAGGTTACGGCAGAGTTCATACAGAACTCCCAAGTCTTTTACAACTGGAGAGGGCTTAATATCGTTCCCCAACAGAACGACATGAGGTAGAGATACGTTTCGCGTTAGTTGTGGTACGCCAACGACAAGAACCTTAGTTTTGCTTGGGTTAATTAACAGAGAGTTTAGTGAGCACCACTTTGCTATCTCGCGGAGATCACCATTGAGGTCAGGAATGGCAACACTGACGTCTGACTGGGGAAGAGCCAAAAGCAGCTTGGTGTCGTTTACATTACCTATGGCTTCGCACTTCTCCCGATCAGAGAGGAGGTCGCTAACGTACAAAGTGAACATAGCTGCACACCTGCTGTCTGTGGGAGGGGGTCGGATAGGACACTGCCAATCCTGAGCACTTGCTTGCGTAATGATAGGTAACTCTTAAACCAGGCTAGAGTGGGGTCACACACACCCAGAAGTTGCCACTTCGGTAGAAAGGTGTCATGTCGGATGCTGTCGAAAGCTTTAGACTTGTCGAGTAGTACAACCACAGATATTCGTTTTTCATCCATATTCTTAAGGAGCTGGTCCGTGAAGTGTGGTAGGGCTGTTTTTTAGTGGAGTGGAACTTTCTGTTTCTACTCTGTAGGCCGGATATCTTGCTATTTTTATCCAAGAAGTCCATAAACTGCATGTGAGCAGCCCTTTCGCATACCTTTGACATCATCGGTAGGATTGATATATGACGGGTGTTTTCAGGGTCATTAGGATCGCCGGACTTGAGGTTTGGGATGACCACTGCAGACTTCCACAACTGTACAAAGCAATTCGATGCGAACGAAGTATTCATCAGATTGATAATGACGGGTAGGGTGGCCGGAAGAATGTCTTTAAGCACTCCAGCGGACACTCTATCAAGCCCGCGCGCTTTGTTTCATGGGGTATGCTTGACAATCTTTTCAAAGCCCTGTTCCGTCACAGCATGAAACTCAAATTTGTTCGTCCGCAGCTGGCATTACGAGCTCGACTAACTCATCCGAGAAGCCCTACTATGCGCTGCTTACAGGCCAGACTCCATGTCCATGTCTAGATTCCTGGACGATTTTACTGCCTCTTTTATGTGCTCGCTTCTTCTAGGAATGGAAATTATGGTTACTGGTGACCTGAATGCAGACTTTTTGCCGGGCCCTTCTTGTCCTGAGGGCCGAGCTTTGATGGATCTCTGTAATTCACTTAATCTCTCGCAGCTTGTTACACAACCAACAAGGACCACTGATACGTCTTTGACGCTAATTGACGTGGCGCTTACAACAAACAAGAGCTTTCTTACTCGCTGCGATGTAAATATTTTGGCAGTTGCTGATCATTGCTTGGTGGCGATCACATTGAATCTCAAAGCTTCTTGTATTTTCATCAGAAGCTACAAAAACTACAACTCTGAGTTATACCGAAGCGATTTGATGTGTGTCCCTTTTCACATTGTTAATATTTTTGACGACTTCGATGATCAAGTTGACGTATTCAATAGGTTTTCCTAGACACGCAGAATGAACACGCACCAATTAAACGCATCAAGATCAAGTCATGCCCGAATCCGTTCATCACACCTGAGATCAAACAATCGATGAAACCCGCGACAGGTGGCGAAAAAAGGCGCGTAAAACAAACGACAAACTTCATTGGAACGTTTTTCGATTTTTTAGGCAAGAAGTTAAGCGAGTGATAAGAATCGCAAAAAAGGAAAATGTTCGCTCCGAACTATTAAAGTGCAACGGAAACACAAACTCTGTCTGGAAAGTTATAGATGCCTTCCCAACAAAGATCCACCACTGACTACTGTCGAAGATCCTGTGGTCCAAGCGAACAGATTTAGCGATTTCTGCGTTTTGGTAGTGGTGGCTGCAGCCGCTAAAGCCAAGGCCCTATGCGATCACAATGGAAGGTAAGCTAAAAATGACAGCAGAATACTGAAAACCATTAAAGTATCTGTAAAGTATTTGACGTCTTTCGTAATAAGACGACTAAATACAATTCGAACACCTCAAACAGGTCTTACGAGGAATTTTCAGACAGTGATATGGTGATAATCATTCTTGCGTGTTCTTCAAGCTTCCTAGCACAGATTTCTAATCTAAAGTGATCAGCGGCGTGATAAACGGAAGCGCCTCTTAAAATGGTACAAACTCTGTAAAGTCTTCTGCACTCAGTTGTTCCGCCATTTTGAGAGAAATACACTCCGCTGACTAGCTGTTGCTCACCGGCTCAGAAAAACTAATCGATAATCTTGCATAGTGATTTCTTTCTCTAACGCAACAATTTCTCATTCTCAACAATTAATATCTATTTCTCGGTATATTGCTACAAAATATTTTAAAGTGTGTTTGACATAACAGCTTTGAAACATGTTTAAGAGTGTGTCCACAAGAGCACTGGGCATGCCATCCCACCGATTTCAATGAAACTTTGCCAGTTTAAAGGGTCTACCATAAAACTCAAAAAAGACAAACTGGTTTCTGTCTTGGTGTTTTCCGGGGGGAGATAGACCACCCCTCAGTTTTCCCGGTTTTTACCAAGGAAATCGCTTCAAAGTAGGTAAAATGTATGAAGCTCTCACTGCCATGATATTCAACCAATTACTCTGAGGGTTTGTACACATATCATTATATCCCTAGTAAATGTCTGACGCAAGTATTAGTTAATTTGATTGACGGCTTGTCAATCAAAAGGGGCAATTAAACGACTGTGTTCTTAGACTTTTCGATTCATCCAAATATTTGACAACTTTGAGGTCAAATATCTCCCCTTGCCAGAAAGCTAAAGCACTAATCTTAATTCCCCTTTATACTTCATCATTTCATCTCTGAAAACCATTAAAAAAATCTCTGAGTACTACCGTACTTTTGTTTTAGATGCCTTTTAAATCTGCGACAGTGACAAGCTTTTCTCAACTACACCTGTCACGCAATTCTGGCTCTAGGTGGTCACTTGACCAAATAAACCCACAGTTTTTTGGTTCTTTATATACGATGATTAATCAAGAAAGCTAAAAATGTAAATATCTCTCCAGAGATTTTGTAGGAATGGTAAATTTCACGTTTAGAGAGATGCATGTAGGCGAAAAATCGATGGGAAAATCGTAGCGTTTCTTTCTCCTGTCTTTTCTCCTGTCCACGTCCAGACCGTGGATGACAGCAAACTCTGTCCCCTTCATTTGAAAGGAAACATCAATAGCCCTATAAAATTAATTCACTGCGTCATGTTTCCAGAAGATAAGACTGGAAAATGTTTTTTCCACTTTCCACCATCAAGAAATTGCGTGACCTTTCTTGAGCAGTAAAAATTGTTTAATATCTTATTTTTCCAGAAAGCACTTCTAGAAAGTTCTTTAACCTTCTGTTATTTTATTGGCCTATTTTTCGGCTGCAAATATTGTCTGCATCTGCTATTATTTTCGCTGAATGTCACGGCCTTTCCTGCGTGTACGTGCGAGCCAGTTGGTATACAGCACTCTTTCGAGTTTCTTTGCGTGGTGTCAGGCTTAGGTGTGTAGGTCTGGCTAAAAAAACATCTGCACGCTGCAAAAGGGCAAGCAACACGGGTTCCTGTGTTTTCTCTTTTTTCTTTATTTGTATTTTTATTCTCTCTCTTGCATTATCACACATGTAAGATTTTTTTAATTCCCTCAGCGCGTTCCCTCAGATTTGGAAGTAGGCTATCAAAAGTCAGTATTGACCAGAAATGAAACCTTTTCTATCACTATTTGTTTCAAAGAACCCCTGTTATTTATAACTTTATTTCTCAAGAGAACATTTTTATTTGGTTTTTATTTCCATTAGAAAATGAACCAAATGTTATTTTTCTCGCGCTTGCCAGGGACGGCAACACTGGCTCATACCCCTAAATTCGTGGGTGTACAGCATAACAAAACATTGGGGAGACGTCAATGTTTCTCAAACATGCGTTTCGTCCAAGAAGAAGTTTATTCTAGCTCGTATTGATTTAATTACTAAGGCCGTGATCTCAAGATATACCTCCAATATCGTATACAACTTGATGTGAGATTAGGACCTTCGTGTTCATAAGTGTCAGTATCCTCCTAATAAAAATCGGAGACGTAAAGTTGAGGGAGAGGTCAATCTGAAGATGGCAGAAGAAATCAAAGCTGGTGGCGAGTCTTCCTGGTGGCAAGGTGACTGTAAACCTAATAGAACGTGTACTGTAACTGCTATCTTAGAGTCAGCAATGATTAAGGAAGAAGGACAACAAGAGCGCTTATCTGAACATCAGTTTTTTTAACTGGTGATTTGTGACTGAGATGAACTTTGTATCATATGATTGCGAGGGAAACGCAGATACTGCAGAGGCGCTCACATAAATAGAGGCGGGCGATCCTCCCTCTAACTTTAGAACTGCGACAAGTTTATAGCGCAGACCAACTGGCACAGTTTGGAGCACCTCAGGGTCTCATTGGGCTCTTCACAAGAGAAACCATCAGCAAACTAATCGTACAAGCAGGTGGTTATCAGCAATGTTCTCTGAACGCGGGTCATCAAGAGAACTATACCCAGTCCGTTACAGACAGAACAAGACAGCGAGATATTCTTGCTAAGAAGAAGGATGTATTAAGACTTTTCAGTCATTCACTTCCTTCTAAAAGCACCTTAACAAAGGAAAACACAAAACCGTTGCCATTCTGTGAGGGGTGGCTACGTTGGAGGTTGGATCTCAGGTAAAATTCTGACGAGCAGTCCCTAACTAGGCAGGTGGACTTTGTATGGGCTCTTTGGAAAACACAAAAGGCAGCCGCCTTTTCTCAGAAAGCATAGAATTATCTCCTATACGTGTGCTAGACAGGGGAGGAAACTAGTAAGGCAACCGCCTCTAATATGGCTTCCCAAATATCTAGTTTAAGAGACGACACCGGCCAGAAATGTTATCTAAGACTGACTGGTTGATAGAGCAGCAAATCGCTCGATACTTCGGCCGGTTATCTGCCGTAACAAAAATTGATTTATAGACGAGGTCCCCCTCTGTAAGTATGAACGAGGACGAAGAGGCCGATGCCGATGATCTAGCATCAGAAGTCGATACTGACCTAACAAAGCAGAAGATAAGGAGGGACCCTGCAAAATTTAGACGAAGACTGCAGCAGAGTGTACAGCTGCTATTAAGCTAAAGAAAATAAAGACCTTTGCATTTCACTTTTCTTTTGCATTTATTGTATTTGCTCACGAAAAAAACTGACTATGTCTTGAGATTTTTCGTCGAGGGAAATATGCAGGAAGCCTACTAGTCAAAATATTTCTGGCTTATTCTTAAAGGGTAACTGACGGCTAACAGGTCACTTTTTTTTCGGAATACCGTCTAAATGCCTCAGGCAACGCATTAAAACGGACACAAGGTACTTCGTACGCCTCTTTGTGCCTTTTTTGTCTCCTTTTGTCTCCTTTTTTCGCCGGGAAAACTGTCCTAAATTTAGCTTCGTGAGTCATTGGCCGTAAACGCTTCGATTTTGATCATTTGACCTTACAAGTCATACGTGTGTTCAATAGGCAAAGTAAATATGGCGGATAGTACTTTGAGTTAAAGCGGTTCTATTTCGGGGTCTGATTACTCGGATTCTGAGGCCTCGATGGAAGGTAAACATGATGAAAGGGTTTACGAATCTGTTGGTGAAATCAGGCCCTGGCAATTTGAACCGCCAGGACGATCGTAACCTAAAATAGAGCGCGAGAGTCAGAAGAAGATCAAGAGCGCGTGCGCCGCGGCTACCTCAGTAAAGAAAGCGAGAATGGTGAGTGCATTTACGATTGTAAATAAAGTATCTGAAAATCATTTGCTTATTAAATGTAGGAGCGATCAAGAAAAGAAGACCAAACGTGCAGACTCTTGAATACCATGGGAGTGAAGTGTTTTTATGCTACACGCACGCACCTTCCGAAGCTAAGGTTTCACAGACTGAAAGTAAAAACATACACGCTTGTGGAGGTCAATTTGATGGATTATACACGTTCAGACGCGATTGAATCGGTTTTAAGTTTTCCTGTGTTGAATTTGGTGAACGATTGAAGATTTCTCGGCTTTTATTTTAAAACACGATGCAGCAAAAATAGCATTCGCACATGTAGAATTGCAAATAAAGTAAAGTAGCCTAAAGTTTAAGTTATTTCTCACGTTTGTGACAGTTACAGAGCTGATAACTGTTCCCTTTGGTGAAACCAATCATAAAAGTTGTGCTCTCTATTTCTTCTATTTAACATCGTGAAAAAAATTGTTACTTTACTGATTTTTTTTTTTATTACAAGGTGTCAGCGTGGAAACTGCCAATCAATGTGGAGGGAGGAAGAAAACACCTTTTGCCAAGAAGCAGATGTGGTCAAAAATAAAAATTTGTAGGTTGTTAAAGCGGAACAGTTGCAGGCAGAAGTTAGATGTATAGTCCAACATCCAGGGTTTGAGGTAACTGGTGAAGGCTGACTCCGTCTGCATTTGTTTTGTTACAAAACATCACTACACAACGCTTCCCTGGTTTTCGTTTTCTTTGTTTTACATCCTGTTGTTTTCCGTCCATATTGTAAATGTCAACGCGGCTGAGAGTAGTACAGTTTTGGATAACTCGAGCGTGAAGATACATACATATATATATATATGTATATTTATTTATTTATTTATTTATTTTTTTTTTAACTTCAGGTCGTAATTTGAGAAACATTACGTGCTCGTTATTTTCATAGCCGGCACGAGTTTGTCGCAGACTTGGTTCCTTTTTTTTACCAAAGCACTGCGTTTTAGACGGTGGGTGCAAGGTAGTCCCATGACATGCATTTTAATGGTTTCGTCTCTCAGGCTGTTGGCTTGTTTTATTTACGATAAACGAGCGCGAGTAATTTACTGTTCACTCACCTGACATTGGTGCATTTTTGAAACGAGTAACCTTTCGGAAAGGATTGATTTCATCATGTTTCCGGTCGCAAATAAGAAACAGTGCTTGAGTGTGGCGCTCATATCGAGGCGTTTCTTGTAACATCCGTTTACCGTATGTTTCTGATATTATTCACATTCGTGTTCCTAAGTAAACTTAGGAACATGAATGTGCTACATATGCCACTCAATGTTAGTTGTAATCATTCCTGGAGAACTCTCAGCTAGAGACGAAACGCATCAAAAGAAATAAAAAAAAGTTACAACTGTGGCAAGTCTTCCTTTGTGCTGCTCACTGGTCTCCTTTTAAAAAATGAAAAAAGGATAAATCTTGTACATTTCCGGAACGTGGAAGAAGAGTTTCGTTCACGAAACCAGATGACGACCTCCCGTAATACGCGACAACACTTTGTGTTTAAGTCACGCTTACTCAAGAACCGATGGACCCGAGGTCACAGTGATATACACCGGATAAAATCTAAACTCAACAATTTTTTGGCTTGGACTTAAAAAAAATCATTTTTTTAAGTATAGGACTCGATAATGATCAAGAGGAAAAAATATGGGAACATACATTTTTTTTTACAGCCGTTTGGAATGGCGCACAAATTACCTGTGGCTCTAAATACAGACATGGATCCGTCGCGTTTCGATCATTCAACCTTCATTATTTTATTTGTCGCTTCGTATTTCATAGTCTCTAAATAGCGGCTTATAGCAGAATGGAAGAAATCTTTTTTTTTTCCGCTCGTAAATTTCGGCAGCGGCTTAACAGCCAGAACGAAGTTGTTACTTTCAGGTCTTGACGTTACGCTTTTCACTGCCTTACACTCGTGTGACGAATCACTTTACGTGACCTGAATTGGGCCGTTTTCAAAATGGCCGTCGATTAAGTATCAAAACAAATTTGTAGAAAATTTTATTTGCATGATGTATCGTTAATTTGCTCATTTAGGACTCTTTAACCTAAGAGGAATTTATTGGGACAAAAAAAAGGAGAAAAATGTAGGGTCAGTTACCCTTTAATGAATTTTAGTAGTCACGCAATCAAACGCCGCCAACACTCGATCGAGAGGGATGTGAATTTACATGTAGTCATAAAATCCTCGAAAAAAATGCTGTACTTTACGATAAAAGCAAGCAAATAACCATAGAGATCTGCAGATTATTTTAAAATTTTTATCTAGCAGACAGCATGAACAACGCGCTTGAATAATTCGTACGGAAAGTCATGGGTCACGCAACAGATGTTAGTTTGGCGGAGTTCTGCATAGAAATGTTCGATAGCGGTAAGTGACAACGACAACTCTATTTTAGTGTTATTTTCGGGATAGTAGCACAGTTTTTAGATTGATAGAGCTATTGATATTTGCTCTCAATCAAGAGCACAGAGTTTCACGTCTGTAAAAGCCGCAGTTGTAGCACACTGGAACTTGTAATAATGTTAACCAACACTCAGCGTGTGACTTTATAATCCCGTGAAATGAGCAGTGCTGATGGCAAACAATCAAATTATAGACTAATAAATGTTTTGTGTTGAACAAAAGCCATATTCTATGATTTTAGCAAATCTCCAGGGTAATAAACGAGAGAAGAAAGAAACGCTACGATTTTCCCATTAATTTTTCGCCTACACGCATCTCTGTAAACGTGAAATTCTCCATTCCTACAAAAAATCCTAAAACGTTTTTCACATTTTTTAGCTTTCTTGGTCAATCATCTTGTATAGAGAGCTAAAATATGTAGGTTTATTTGGTCAAGTGACCGCCTAGATCCAGAATTGCGTGACTGGTGTAGTTTAGAGAAGCTTGTCACAGTCGCAGATTTTAAAAGGCATCAGAGACAAAAATACGATAGGGCCTAGAGATTTTTTTGATGGTTTTCAGAGATGAAATGATGGATTATAAAGGGAAATTAAGATTAGTGTTGTAGCTTTCTGGCAAGGGGAGATATTTGACCTAAAAGATGTGAAATATTTGGATGAATCGAAAAGTCTAAGAACACAGTCGTTTATTTGCCTCTGTTGATTGACAAGCCGTCAGTCAAATTGACTGATACTTACGTCAGACATTGACTAAGGATGTAATAATATGTGTGCAAACACTCAGAGTAATTGGTTAAATACCATGGCAGTGGAAGCTTCATACATTTTACCTATTTTGAAGCGATTTCACTGATGACAACCAAAAAAAACCGGGAGGTGGTCTATTTCCCCCCGGAAAAAACCAAAACAGAAACCAGTTTGTCTTTTTGAGTTTTGGGGTAAATCCTTTAGACTGGCAAAATTTCATTGAAATCGGTGAGATGGTATGTAGTACGACTGCCTGGTGCTCTCGTGGACACACTCTTACGCTTTGTTTTGAATAGGGTATAACCCTGTTCCTGGCTAGTGATACATCTCTTTGAATAAAATGAGGTGAAAATATCCACCAAAAGATGGCAGACTAGCCCGCAGTTTTTTTCCGTTAAGACTCTAATTAACAGCTCTGAAAGTCACGCAATATTTTCTGCACGATTAAGCTTCATGTTTCTCCATCCTCATTCGTTGTACTAATTTTACTTTTAAACAAAATTTAAGGTCATGATCAATATTTACAGTAAACTTGCAAATATGTAGTAGCTCTACTCTAAGCATGAAAGATTGCATTGTAGAATAGTGCAAATGATCATTTTCAGTGTTTTCAAACCTGGAGATCTGTCTTGTTCACGATCTTGATCTGTCTTGCCTTGAGGAGCCTCCATAGCTAAAAAAGAACACAAAAGAAAATATTATTTGTCTACCCCGAGCGCTTCAGCGATCAGTTCATTTTCCAAACTTATCAGTTGAAGTTCAAGTTAAACAAGCCACAATACAAAGGAAAAAATTGTAGGTTTCTTTGCACACCTTAATCTTTAATAAGCTTCATTCCGTGATAATTTATGTCTTGCATGACAATCTTAAGTTCAAATTAAAGAATTTAGCTGCGGCTCAATTTGAATAGACGTTTGGTATAAAAAGGGAAAATAATTCGTAGCTGAAAGCGACCGGGGGCGAAGGGAATTTCTCTTCGTTAAGTGAAAATGAAAATGAAACTCATAACTTGGATTTCACATAATCAGTATTCCAGAGACAGAAATAGGGATGCCCTCTCGATTGCGGTGATTTGGAAGTTTTACTCAGCATCCTTAAATTGTATTTACCCGTTGCAATAGTAGTAAACATGGTGAAATATTTTTAAAACCGAGTTAATGCGTAAACTCTTCATTAAGAGTCAATGTGACTGTATAAACGTTAAAATCAAATTACGAACGTCTGCACAATGTGAAACACACTTAGCTGCGTTAGACATGATTAACAGCCGATAAGAGACAGATTAAAGCGGTAGATTTATGAAGACAAGCAACCTACGGAAATACCACAACCTCTTGATCAATAATTCACAGCTTGCTTCCTTGAGTTCACGACACTCTTAGTTTGCTCTGAAAATGGTTCACATGCAAGTATACCGAGCTCCCGAGCCCCCGAGCCGAATTTTTCTCGAGTGCGTCTCTTTCCAAATATTTTGACAGTAGTTTAAGCGTTCTGAATTTTCTCATCAACATTTCCGAGAAACCGAAAGCTACCGACCGTGTGCTCGAATGTTTATCCAACATCTACGTTTTATTCAGATTCTATTAACCTTGATCTTGCTTCGCTTTCGCTATTTATCAGAATCACATACGACTGTATACACGATGATAGTTATACTGAAGCAGGTTCTTTGGGGCATCTCTGCAATTGAGGGTACTACAAACAACGACTGTCATAAAAATATCTTCCAAACCGCTGCTCTAAGTCTTACCTGGAACACAGAGGTAAGGATTCAACCAATCTGTTACTCAAATCGCTTGGGAAAATTAATCCACAGCTACAGTTCCTTTCCTTCGGCAGAGGTGTAAAACTAACTGATTTGTAGACAACTGTACAGTACTTTTACAAACGAGAAATTCGACGAGACGAGAGGCGGGAGACGAATGACGATCGATTCATCGCTTCGTTTGTTTCCTAGAATTTGAATATGTAATCGTGACATTTGCACAATTAAAATATTCACTTGACCATGACAATGGAAATCAAATTGTCTTACTGTCACGCGATTACTTGATGAGGTCTTTGCCTCACTTTACGGTTACATTCCTCTGACCCCTATTTTTATTCAGTGGGTAAATGTATTTCCTTGTGTTTATCTTGGTTACATCGTTGTCATTTTCATGAATCTCCGAAGATAAGTTCAACCGACAAATTTTCCAAAAATAAGAAACCTGCTCGAGACTCTGAGTCAGTGGATTGGAGATGAGCGAAGAACCGGGCGAGTTAAAGTTCCTGATCCTACGGCAGCTTTTTCGCTTATTTCAATCAGCCCTGCCCCCTCCCCATCCATCAAAAATAAATGGCGCATTTTTGGTGATTCCACTCTTTTCTTGTTTTTAAGTTCTACGCTGAATGCGTGCCTGAGCCCACAGGCAGCCCAAGCTCGCAAGTAAGCCTTTAAAACTATGCAAATATGATGATTATTTTAGCCGACGAACGACGGTATGAGGATTTGTCTGAGAACAAACTGTTGCATACTTGGCCCAGAAATTTGAAACACTGTTCAACAAATAAATTTACTTGCCTCTATATTGTTTGTTCGTTTGAATTTTTTAAGTTTTTTGAAGCTGATTTACGGCCGCATAGGTAGCTCTCAGTTCCCTCTCTTGCCTCTCTCAACAGCGAGCTAATCAGCCGCAAAACAGCCATAAAAATTCGAAAAAAAGCTACGTTATCTTTGTTCTCAATGAAAACGGAATCAAACTTTCAAGTTGAGAATGTGACTATTCCAATCCTTTATGATCCACAACACAAATATACCGAAATCTAGCGATTATAAGCTCAGCGACTATACAACTTTGTTAGAGGTTTAGGAAGAGCTTATAAACGAAGGGGCCTGTATCCGAGAGGGCCTATAAACGGAGGGCCCTATGTCCGAGGGGGCTTGTGAACAGAATAGAAAAAGCGAAACCAGCTGGGCGCTGATCAAAATGCGTTTTGCATTTAACGGTTTTTAAGAGGCGATCTCTCTAAGAGCGGTCCATGGCATTTCGCATCGGAAAAAAGTTTTCCCTCAAACTTTACCCAATAAACTATTTTTGGTAACAAGTAAATAAAACCACATTAGTTTTTGGAAATACCTCAAAATAAAATTTTTAGAGCTCTCAAAAGTCAAAGCTGCAAAAGGCCCTTTTTTGACCTCTTGCGACATCGAAAATTTCAAATGTTGAATAGCCCGGTCCTCGTATCACACCGCATGCAACAAAAAATATTTTGTATTCTTAAAGTGTGTGATATATAAGGTGTATAAAATGCATTTCAATTTTGATATTCGTTTATTCAGAGGCTCGTCATAATTGATTTAAAAACACTCGTTGGACAGCTTTCTGAAATTGGTTAAAAGTACTCTTTCTTTCTCGATTGATATTGCTCAAGTCCAGACCAGACCATTAAAAACTCCGCTTGATTTCTGCTAATAAGATGTTTGGCTGCAGAAAAATATAAAAACATCTTGCACTTATTGATTTTCTTCGCCGAGGTGACTTCGAACTTTTAGCGATATTGCAAGCGTGACAGCCGATTATGCAAATTAGTTCATTGAACAAACTCCGACCGTTTTATGTGAGTAGCTCAATAAATCTTAGATTTTAACCATTTTAAGTAGAAAAATATAGTAGGACAGAGCTTTAAACCACACCGATTAATACTTTAAGCATTTTAAAAGGCCAAAATTTGACAAATTTTATTATCTCGTGACGAAAGACGTCAACAACAACGTATCGAATATCATAATTTGATTAGCGCTCGCAAACCCCTTTTTTAAAAATTTGGCTTCTGTTATTTCATATTTGAGTTCTGATGGCTTACGCTATTCAAACCTGTATGAACATTTCAAAATTAAACTACAGGATTCTATTTAGTGTAACCGGCGATAACAGCACACACTAAATTCACCGTGACCAGTGACTCTGTCACGTAATTCCATCGTGTAATTGTCCTGAATACTTCTCACGTCTAAATAAAGCAGCGATTTCTCGGATTTCTCGCTGAAAGGGAAAAAATGATATTTGGTCGTCACATCTTTCTGCATAACAGTCTCTGTTCATAAGTTTGAAGAGTTCTTGCAAAAAAAAAGATATCGCATTCGCATAACGGGTGGACGTCATAACTAGATTGCATAACAACTGCACTCTGAAATCATTTCCTCCATTTTTGCAAGAGGTGCTGCATTTGTATCTTGCATTTTGAATGCGAGCTCAAAATGTTCGCATATGTCTCTTAGCATCTTGACTTTGAGACTAGACAACCTTGCTTCTCTTGCCAACGAGCACACATCATAGATATCAAACATGATTGGATGTTTCAATCTATCTCATCCATTACTGTGTTCCTCGCCTCTCTCAAACACCCTTCGTCTACATCAGACGCGGATGCTTCTATCAAGTGGTCGTCTGCGTCGGTGGCATCACCCGATTCTTGTTGTATTGTAGATTGCTGTTTAAGGCACAATCTCGAGAAGAAACCCTGAATCTGTATGTTGGATAACCACTCTGTTCTATCGAACATTCTCTCTCCATCTATTGTGCAAGCAGTTCGCATATCCTTTGCTACTTTCACTGGGTTTGGTTTCTACCAGTGTCTCATCCGATATTAAATTTCTGTTTCAATTACTGCCTGACGTTTTGCGAAAGCCGTTCACTTGCACCTCTCTTATGAAGAGCCCATTCCATGGGAAGCTTTGATGTACTTGTCAAGGGTTCTGTGGCCACTGCAACCAGTTCAGTCGAACTTTCACCCTCTAATGACAATGACTGAAAGTAATGGACCCACTACCTCTTCACTTTGTCATAAAGACTTTAAGTCATGCTCGCAGGCACAGGACTTACATGATGAACTAGCTAGTTCATATGGAAGTCAAGGTCGGCCTGCGTCTTAAAATCTTCATCGCAACCAGGTTCAGGGCATTGATAGGAACTACCGTCGTTGCTATCATTGCTTTCTCCTGCTGATGCAGTTCGTCGAGCAGTAGTGGGGAAAAATGGAATCTCCTTCACCAGATCCGTCATTTTTTCTGTGGAAAAATTGCAATTTTAATTTTACCGAATAAACTTTCCAGACCCAACATTAAACGCTCTCCAAACGCGCAGGCCCTCTTGTGTAAGTTGCTGAAAGTGGCAATCGTGATGTCCGAGCCCTCGTAGAGTTGATACTAGCTTACTGTTGTGATAGCAACCTGCTTCATCCGATCTTATAAAGGGCCTTTTTTATTCCTGAATTTCTTAACTTTATGGTGACAAAGAGATTTTCTAGGACTGACAGCACTGAAAACCAGTCTTTTTACAGCTGTTAAGAAGGTCTACGTATCAGGTTACTTCCAGGCTTTCCTCCTGTCTTACAACAGCGCTACTCACATGCCAATTGATTTCCCTCTAGGGAAACCATTCTGCTTGCTTTTCCCGGAACTTCATCGCTATGAACTTCATTGTCCAGTCAACTATTATAAATGCTTCATCTCCCTCCAAAGTATCGAAAATTTGCAGCTCGTACTGATCCTGGTTTCTGCTCTCAGGATATACCCTCTCCATTCAAAGGTCTTAACGGCAGCATTTTTTGCTTCATACAGATAGTCTTCCGCTTGAAACCTACCCAATTGCATTGTGTACTCAGAAATAGCGCCTTTTACTTCTTCAAGAGCACTCTTCAACATCTCACAATCCTCACACTTCACGTTGTGACTGTGACTGTATACTTTCTGAACTTCAGTGTCACCAGCATAGCCCAGTGCAAAGACCCTACAGTGATCGGCACATTTGCTATCGTCCTCTTCGCAGTGATTACGGTATGTAGTCTTCAAATACAACTTGCTCTCTTGAAGCCTCTTCCGAACTTCTTTACACTAGTCCTTTTCTGCCCCCACGCTTTCCAATTCGTCTATAATTTGGAGAAAATCCTTGAAACCATCCGCTCCCTCAGCTGCAGTATCGTGTAAACCTCTATATAACACCATACATCTTAGAAATGGCCTTTGACTTTTGCAAATTGACAGAATACCGGCTCTTTAGCCCTTTGGAATCGCTACCAGGGTGTGTCGGATACTGGCACGCTGAACTTTGGCGCCAGAACTTCCCATAAGTGTGCCTATGCTTTGCGCAGACCCACATTTTGCCATAACTGAGTCTTCTGCATCGAACAGGCCAGCCCTTGCAAAGATAAGCTCTCCTTCTGTGAAACTCTCTTTTGACAAATGGATTAAGCAGAGATGACTCTTTATTGAGTCAGTACTCTGAGGCAAGTTAAACAAACCGGAAACTCCTCGTGAGTCTTCTAACAAAGTTTCTGAAGAACGCGACTGAAAACAGGACTTCTTTTGGCGAATACCGCTTCAAGAATTTAATGTTATTAATCCCAAGCAAACCAGTACCGAAAGAGAAATATGAATTACAGCTAATATGATTACAGCTAATATAATTACGCACTTTACAGTATAGATATAGCTAATTGTTGGAAAAATGAGGTCACACGTAACGTAATAATTTATTTCCTCAAAAATCGCGTGGTCCTTTTCCACAAGAACTCCCTAGAGTTCTGAATAGAAACTTTCATAAAGACAGGTGTGCAGACAAAATTTCTCTTATTCCTGCCGACCAGAATTCGGATCCAAAAGGCGATGTTATCGCTGCTTTATTAAGAAGGGAGAAGCAAATGAGGATAATTACACATGTACAATTGAATTATGTGACAGTGGTCACGGTGTATTTCAGTGTGTGCTGTTATCGCCGGTTACACTAAATAGAATCCTGTAGTTTGGTTTTGAAATGTTCATACAGGTTTGAATAGCGCAAGCCATCAGAACTCAAATATGAAATAACAGAAGCCAAATTTTTAAAAAGGGGTTTGCGAGCGCTAATCAAATTGATATTCGATACGTTGTTGTTGACGTCTTTCGTCACGAGATAATAAAATTTGTCAAATTTTGGCCTTTTAAAATGTTTAAGGTATTAATCGGTGTGGTTTAAAGCTCTGTCCTTCTATATTTTCTATTATATTTTCTACTTCTAAGATTTATTGAGCTACTCACATAAAACGGTCGGAGTTTGCTCAATGAACTAATTTGCATAATCGGCTGTCACGCTTGCAATATCGCTAAAAGTTCGAAGTCACCTCGGCGAAGAAAATCAATAAGTGCAAGATGTTTTTATATTTTTCTGCAGCCAAACATCTTATTAGCAGAAATCAAGCGGAGTTTTTAATGGTCTGGTCTGGACTTGAGCAATATCAATCGAGAAAGAAAGAGTACTTTTAACCAATTTCAGAAAGCTGTCCAACGAGTGTTTTTAAATCAATTATGACGAGCCTCTGAATAAACGAATATCAAAATTGAAATGCATTTTATACACCTTATATATCACACACTTTAAGAATACAAAATATTTTTTGTTGCATGCGGTGTGATACGAGGACCGGGCTATTCAACATTTGAAATTTTCGATGTCGCAAGAGGTCAAAAAAGGGCCTTTTGCAGCTTTGACTTTTGAGAGCTCTAAAAATTTTATTTTGAGGTATTTCCAAAAACTAATGTGGTTTTATTTACTTGTTACCAAAGATAGTTTATTGGGTAAAGTTTGAGGGAAAACTTTTTTCCGATGCGAAATGCCCTGGACCGCTCTTACAGAGATCGCCTCTTAATAAAGCTTCAAAACGTCAAAATAATTCAAACTCGTTTCAATACATTTAAAACAGAATTTAAAAAAAAAAAACTAACAATACGAACAAAGTTCCAAGATAACAAAGCCGAAGTTCAGACTTCTCCCTTAAAGTTCATCTTTGCTCTCCTAGTATTCAATTTTTCTTTTATATTTTATTAATATCTGTATTTTATATATTGTTGTTTAAAGGTAGATGGGCATTCAACCTGGGGGGGGGGGGGGGGGGGAAAGAGAAGGCTTATAAATGGGGGTTGGGGTCTTATAAGCAGCAGTTTATAATGTTTACATCTTTGCAGTATTAATATACTATCAAAGTGTTAATGTAAAAGTTTGGGCTTCCTGTGGTGTGGTAGGCTGTAAGTAGGGTATTGTACATCTTTCTGTTACAAAATCCAACTGAGGTGAAATGAGCCATGGGCATTTTTAGTTTAATAGATACTCTTTTCAAAAGCTTGGAAAAGAGAGCCACAACAGGATAAAACAAATCCTTATCAGCATCACACAGTGCAACTGCCACTTTGACATCTCAGGGACAGAGGATGGGGACACTGAGGTAGAAATATTAAAACTTGCGGATTTCAGATGACAATTAACAAGCGACATCATTAGAATGCACAATTTCAATAACAAGCCATCAAACTAAGTTAAAACTTGACTTCTTTATGATCATATGCCCAGTATTCTTTTCGATGACTGATGTTTCTGTTCTTCATGGGTTCAACTGCCTAGTACCTAAAAAAAAAAACAAAACAAATTAAAAAACTAGTAAAATCATGGCATTCAAAATGAGCACAAGGATGTCCATTACATTGTTTTTAAGTTTCCACTAGCCCAAAAATCTCGTTACAACATTTTTTACCCCAGGCAAAAAGTGAGTGGTCCCCTATGGCATCTTCTGTCTCCGAACTTTGCTGCAACAGGAGTGGTCGTTCTCTCTTTCCAAGTTTCTACACTTAAATTTTCTTCGCCTGCAACAAAAATACATCATCAAACCAGAGGGAAACTTAAGAGAGGTATAAAAGTTAAATACGTAATAAATTTTTCATTGATAAGAATCCCTATTTTACTTACAACTTGTCCTATAGGAAAAAAAAGGCCAGGCACACCAGGTTTTCTACTGTTTAAACATAAACTTTCGCTGAACCTTTAACCCCAAATAGTGACAAGCAACTAATTTCTCCTTGCAATATTACCCCTAAATTATCATTATTATCATGAGACTGAATAGAGGACATGATTACTATAATGAAAAAAAGCTCTTGATTATTGAACAAATTCTCCTTGTCAGAACATTAGGAAATACATAGAGAAAAGAATGGAGAATATGCACATATACAAGATGTTAGAGTTTAAAGGGTTAAAACATACAATACCAAATGCATGTGTATATATTAAGGATTCTAAAATAGCATTGTGCTTCTATGATTTCCTTGGCTGACAGTGTGTTCTTGCAGGAATTGGCACATGTGAGCACAGGATGCAGATGGAAAAAGTGTATAATGGCAGAACAATTACATGAGCATCATCTTCCAGATATGATGAATTTCATTTCTCTTTTTCTATTGCTCAATTCTACGAATCTAATTTAATCTCACATGTATTTGTAAGGGAAATCCCATGAGCTCAAGTACATTTCCTAATTAAAAGTCATGAGTGATGTTTAGAAAGCTTTTGTAATTGCACAAGCTATGGGAGTGCTTTTTGAAAACCTTTCATAACAAATTATGAGTAACCATAAATTATGAAATGCAAGAGCTGTTTATGCTGTACTATGCAGATATGTTATAAACAAAACCTCATACAAATACTGCTCTTTGTAAATTTCTGGTGCACATTTCTTAAAATATTTTCAACCAATTGGAAAATGCCATAAGATAATTATATTGTGCAATCTGACTATTCATTAGATTGCAGAGGGTGATGGACACATCGAATTTTAATGTTTTTTTTCTTTAACAATGAAAAAGTTTAGTGCTGTTTAGTTATCTTTAAAAGCTTTAATTTCAAGTCAGTGTGTGGTATGGAAAACCTGTAACTTAATAAGTAACTTAACAAGTTATTTTTCACTTCATTCACAATAGACCAACCAGGAAGGAAACATTTTGTTCCAGTATATAATGATTATCATTAGATTATTTTAAAGGTAGTATTTGAACTTAGGTAGACAAAGCACAACAGTCTTATGTCTAAGTGACTTGCTGTAGTCTCTTATTTATCTCAAGTCTCTCTCTCTAATTTTTTCTGATGACTGGTAATTAAAATCGAGGAGAAAATAACAAAAAAGGACACCAACAATTTGACAATGAGATTTTAAACCCCATCCCTCTCTCAATGTGGGAAAGTACCATTGCATTATAAAGTATGAACATGATTAATTCTGATGAAAGCTGACTAATTTGAGAGTATAAGAGTTTGAGAGTACATGTATAAGTATGTACTAGGTAATCAAAATTATTTTGCAATTGTTTAAAATCATGATGTTATACTTCCCACCTCAAAAACCATTTTTTATTTGACCCTAATTTTCCCCTTTGGCCTCAGCTCAGGAACATTTGAGAGTCTTGGAAAAGAAAACTCACTTTTTCCCTTGAAGCCAGTCATTAGGTACTTATGTTTAAGTACATTAACAAAGTTTGATCTGAAACAAACTCTGGACAAGTATGGCAAAGAATGCATTGCACCCTAAAACCAAGGCTTCCTCTTTTTAACACCCCACTCTTTATTGGCAACTTAGCCCTATTCACTTGGGTTTACTGAACTACACTTAAGAAACAATCAGTAGAGTTGTTTGTCTAACGATTTAATCACTTAGCTCACTTTTGTAGTAAATCACTCAGTATAACAGATGTGCCAGAGCTACTTTTATCACATGGAAAAGAATGCTTGATTTGTTATGGGTTTTATGCTAGTAAATTAGATAATGTAATTGGTTGTTGCAAGGTGATAATCAGAATTAAAGGCAATAAATTCCTGTTATTAAATTGTGCTTTGTCTCTTGATTGCTAGAATTATTCTTAACATCTGTCACTGGGTAGAAGATAGCTGCCAACCCTAACAGGACACTTTTGTACCCCCTTTGACTATCTTGTTATGATAATTGATTTTGTGGTTTGAAATCTAACATCATGATGGTACCCAAGCTAATTAGACACAGAAAGAAAAGAGAGCCTGATCAATCGACTAGGAAACTTACTGCTTGTCTCATACAGGCTTTAAGAGCTCGAAACTCCTTATCGCAGGCATGTTTGGTACTGTTGTCTTTCTGGGACACACAGTTTCCATAAAGAAGGGCCTGAAAAAAAAACATTTAAATGAAATAAAATATCTAAGACAACTTGAAGACAAATTTTTGGTTGAGCATTTAAACAATTTCCAGCATATTCTCAGCCATACTAAAAACAAACTGTGTAAGGTTTTCAGTTGAGTGAGTCAACTCTCAGCTCGTGGAAGATTTCAGGTAGTCGGCTGAGAGGAGACAGTTTTAGACAGAATTGAACATTATACACAGTGCTATCTATAACATTGATTGAGCCTAAAAACAATCAAAACAAAGTTAGTTTCTTTATCTTTATCTTTATCTCTGTTTTTTTCCTTCTTTTTTCATATTTTAAAATCTTAATTACAAGACCACACATTACACTTAAATACCTCAGCTACCTTACTCCTATAAAAAATTACTTATGATCAATAATTCCATTATAATCCAACAAATATATTTGCTGGTGGGCAAATGGTCTAAACCCATCACATGACAGAATATCCCCTAGCTAAAAATGGGAGATATCCAAGGATATACCTCATAATTCCTCAATTTTGAAACATTACATCCAATGTGGAAAACTCTGTGTTTAAGTTTTGATTCAAGATGAAAAGCTTTGTTATAGAAGGAACATGCTTTTTTTGTTCATAAAATCATTTCAGAGAACACTGACAAGCCATAAATAGTAGTATGTTCATAAAAATGTTTCTTGCATGTTGAAAAATATTTGAAGGATAATAAACATACAGTAATAGCCTCCATTTGGTGTGAAAAGAGGGAAGCTGTAATATAACTCTTAATATAAACCTCTGGCATGAGCATTCTTTTTTCTAACAAAAGACATGGGTTTTCAAAGGCTACCAATTGGGTTGTCATTCATGGTATACTGAGCAAAAAAGAATCAGAATTGTAAGCAACCAAACATCTCTTCAGGACAGATTTATTAGGTAATATCTTATCATCAGTATATAAATCAAGAAGCAGGTATGCAGGTCAGGGGGAAAATTATCAAGAGGAATACAAGATGTCGGAGACTTGCTGAGCAAATTTTGATATGCTGGAGGAAACAGCAGCATCATTGGTTCCAAAAAGATAAATCAAAGAGAGGAAAAGATGCAAATTTTGTGGTTAGTGAGAATCACAGTCCCGAAGATACTCATGATCATGGCCAAAAATATTTTAATGATCCAAACAAAAACATGCTCTTTAATATACTTCCAAACAAAACAAAAAAAGTGAAGAATCAAAGCAAGGTGAACAAAGGAAGTGGTTGCTAAAATAAAATTACAAATAATAAGTTGCTTCAGAAATAGACAAACAAGAAAACAAAATAAAGGAGAACAAAAGACACCAACAAATGTTACATGAGATCCTAGAAGAAATGGCTGGTTAAAGACAGTGGAGAACCATTTAAAGTCACGAAGAAAAATGATGCAGCAAAGTTAAACTATAAACAAGAATAAACAAAATTTACAGGAAAGAACTTATACAAATGATATAAACATAGATAAATTAAGCAAAAAAAAAAGTGTACAGAAAATCAATAAAAGTAACAGACTTGAAAACAAAAGAGCTTAATGAAATTGTTATAGAATAAAAAAATGTATAAATTTAAAATAAATTTTGTCCATGTGATTTTTGGCAGCAACAGTGCATTTCATTTATTTCTTTAGTTTCCTTCATTTTTTTAAGGTAAGTCATATCAGGGGGCAGAATTGCAACCTTTTCCAAGTTTGAAACTCAAAAGAAGACACTTATTGAACAGTTAAGTTACTCT
Organism: Pocillopora verrucosa; assembly: GCF_036669915.1. Lineage (NCBI taxonomy): Eukaryota > Metazoa > Cnidaria > Anthozoa > Scleractinia > Pocilloporidae > Pocillopora > Pocillopora verrucosa. The sequence goes on along the minus strand of NC_089316.1, from coordinate 11,766,032 downwards.
CTGTCATCCCCAAGTGCAGCAGCAAACAAATCTTCCCAGAGATCACACCACCATAGTGCTTTAACAGCTGACATGTGGCTACTCTTCAGTGGTACAGTACTTTTATTACACCTTTATTGTGCTGTGATCATTTGATAAGCTGCCATCAAAAATGAACATGACTTTCCCTTGACTTTTTTTTTTTCATTTCATTGGTGAGGAAAAGAATCCATTCTACACTTGATTAATTTAATCATAAGTTGCATTATGCTGGAGGGCGAATCGAAAAAAAACAACGCAAAACAAGACAAAAAATAATTTTAAAAAAACCTGAAGATAAATTTGTTCTAAGGAATTCATTTTAAGCAATAGCTACATGTAATCGCTATTTTTCCGTGGATAAAAACAAATGTAAATCCTTAACACTATGTACATGTAAGCTTAATTATAAATAAACAAACCAAACCTCAAGTGCCTTCGATGTATTTTTTTTTTTTAAATTATAGGTTTATAATAACTTTCCTACTGGGTTATTTACCAATGCGATGCTCTGCAGAAAAAGAAATGTAAGCATAAACTGGAACAATCCCTAGCTACAACCCCTAACGGCGACGTGCACCAGCATTTGAATAGCCAGGTCTTGGACAATCTTGAACCTGACTTTATTAAAACGCACTTACTTTTGTTAACTACAAGTACTACTTCAGCGTAGTGAACACATGTGTCGACTAAAATCTCACCTCTGTTTTGCAATCCGCAAAAGAGATTCTCCTGTAACCTTTTCCCTTTGAGCTCACTGTTTCAGGTAAATACTCACTCTCTTTCGTCCACCATCTTAAAGAACGCTTAATGTATTTTGGGTAATAAGTTGGTTGAGAGCAACAAAGCGGAAATGAATTGTGCTACAACCGGAAGTTCAGAATCACTTATCTCTGTGATAAGAACTAGCGGACAATCAAACAAACAGACCGTACAGCTTTCTTAAAAACGCTTACAAAATTCTGGGAAACACCAAATTGAAGAAACCTGAGAAAGGAAAATCTTATGAAAGGTTAATTTTTTTAAAGTTTTGTCATTTGTCAGTTAGTAGCGAAATTTATTCTTCTCACAGCAGGATTTGGCCTGTCCTGAAGGCAAAACCGAAAAGAAAAAACTGAAACAAAGTTGTGGTAGATAGAAAGCTTTTCTAAAGGCATGGTCCGTGGAATAATTGCCACGTTTGCAGTAAACTTGGTGTGAAATACTTGTGTGGCACAAAACTTTTCCACCTGACTTTGTTTAGCCGGTTGTTGAATTTATCAACGACTCATCACAATATCGCGACATTGATATCTGTTGTTTTGAGCCCGTCTCAGTATTGGCCATCTAGGGCAAACTCCGCCCTTTCCTTCTCTTTCTGGAAATAAAGCATCCTTGCCGCAACCATTTTTGCACCTATCTCAATCATTTTCCCTATTACTTTGTAGCCAGTATTTGCCGTTAACCGGCTCTCCTCCTTCACACGCCTTTACAGCGTTTCCAGTGCGTATCGCGTTTGGGTTTTAATTACCTGTTAGTGTTTGGATGTTTCATTAATTGCGTTGTGTACTTGAACTCGATGTTTATATCGTTGTGTTTTGTTACTTAATTTATGTCAAGCAATTAGTCATGTTTTTAGTCCTGTAGATGAATATTTATGTCCACTCTTTAGAAGCAGCCTCGTCGTTTTTAAATGCTTGTAAAGCTATGTACCGTTAGGGTAAACATTTTTCTTTATTTTGAGTTTATTCATAAGTTTTCACTCTCTTTTTTGTCCTTTTTTTTCTCATGTTTCCTGCCGCAGGTGTGTCAAGATTTTAAATAAATGATGAGCACAAATACGCGTGGCTTCGTTTTTAATCATAAAGCTTTAAGATTATCATTCTACCTGTGTCAACTACAAATTGCACGAATATGTTAAGTGGTTATTAACAGGCCTAATTTGTGGACTAATTGGTTGTTTCAAGTCCAAACTGTCCGATTACAAACACTTGTAATCCGACAAGTCAATTGGGGCAATTAAGCCGCCGACGAAAATTAAGTTATTTGCACCATCAGCTACCTAGTGAATGCTAGCCAATCAAGACGAAGAAACGCCCTTGAGTGAGCAGGTGGAGAGGTTCACATTGAAACAAACATGAGTAGTTACAAAAAGAGGGTTCTGGCTCATTTAAATTTCACGGAGCGACCCCTGTGAAATTCAAATACATTTCACGCAACTTTCAATCTGTTGAGTTTAAAGTCATTAACACTGGTTTTAAAACATTTTGAAATTTTACAAGTTATTCCGTGTGAAATTCTAAAGTCATGCCTTTGCTTCATCACGCATCATAACGCCTGAATCAACCACTCAAACTTGTTGACTGTTCGAGTGAAGATTTTTCAAGTATCAATATCGTATTTTTTCGCAAAGAAGTTGTGGTGTACCTCGATTTGTTCCTTTTTCAAAAAAGTGTCTTTATAAATGAGAAGAAAGAAAACGATCTTCAACTATTTTTGTGTTACTCTCCCACACGAATTCTGCCTCTGTTGCAGGAATTGCAGAAAAGTTGATAAGTTTTTCACCGCTGTACCAGAAAGGAGTAGCATTGACTCTTGAATCGTTGTTAATTTCTTTCTCCCAATGACAGCTGATAATTTTCCATCTCTCACAAGCTGTCGGAATTGTTTCTGAATTATAAATTCCTCCTTATAGGTCAGTAACAACAACGACTCAACTTTAAAACTTAATACAAAACTCGATTGATGTCTGAATCAATTTCTGTAATGTAAAAATATATTCCAGTTCTAGCTTGCCTTCGTTAAAATCAAACTTTCACAGTACAAGAAATTAAACAGATGGTAGACAACTTTAGTATTTCAGTGGCTAGAGTTGCCAAGATAGAGGACGGTTGGTTTAGAGACATTTACACTGATATATGCAGTTACAGCAGAAGTATTTCTGGCCAGAGCAGTTGAAAGAGGAGAATTTAAACATAAACAAGAGTTGAAAAGTGAATTTTCTTTTTAATTTTCAACGCTTATTAGAGGAGTTTGACACGTTAGAGAAAAATCACTGAAGTAATCAGTCATAAATGGCGACATCCAGAGGTTTATGAGATGCTAATACGATTCTAGCACATTGTTTCACTGAATAATCATCCCGAGTGTAAACATTTCAATCGACCGGTGATATCTAGATCTTAACTCGAAGCGTTTACCGTCGTTTCATTCAATCTAAACCGAAATTAACAAACACGCGCAATAAAATATCATTTCAACCGATACTGAAATAATACATGACATCTGAAGAAAACATTCTAAATCCTGGACAATCCGTTCAACAATTAGTTACATCAACAAAGGTCTTCAGGTGCTTTAAAATACTGCTGACTAGCATGCATGTTGATATGTTGATCGCTTTGCAAGTTGTGAGAATGGCGTCCCTCCGTTCAGCATCTCGTTAAGTCTACGACAACCAGTGCTTAGGAGTTTTAGTAAGTTGAAGGGATGGAAAATAAACTGACTGGAGCTCTACTTTTAGGCTTTGCTATATAAATCGATATCATATTTGAAGGGAACAAAAGGGAACTCGTCGTAGCAGGGGTAAACTTGTCAATTGTTGAACTTTCAATGGGGCGAAACCTCCTTAAACCACAAAGAATCATGGGGGTTAAGCCTGAGGAAGGGTTGTGTATTTGATTTTTCTTGACCTTTCACACTTTTTAAGATCAAAATGACAGCTCAGCAGTCTACAAATTTTATTCTATAATGAGGCCATTATATGTTTTATGCTTATTCACCACACAAGGACAAGGGGAACCTCATTCTATGAAAAATTACGCTGTTACTTCAAGCTCACCACAAACGATTAATTCAACTCAGACAGTGTCTAGCATCTTTTCCTCCTTACAGTCCTGAATCAGAAATTCAGAACTAGAGAATAAAGTAACTGAACACCAACTTAGGAAGCTCTTGACTGTTAAAACAATTGTTTATGTCCGTTCCTTAGGAAATGCATAGAGAACAGTGAGGAGAAAATGCATTCTAATTTTAAGCTGTGAGGAATTAAATAAGATGCTTCAGGGTGGTAATGTGCATAACATGTGCTGGACATCTAAGTGAATTCCGACCTCAATGTTCTTTGGCCAGAGTTTCTTGATTGCAAAAATACGAGTAAATATCTATACTCTAAAGCTAATTTTTCCCTTATATTCAAGCGCAAGACAAAGTGAACGACTTACTGAGCGCGAATGCTCGAAACAAACGCTCTTTGGAGTACTCACAAAGACATATGACGTACTAGAGCAGGGGCGTAGCCAGTAGTTTTCGAGAGGTATCCATAATTATTCGAATCCCTCCCACCCCCAACCCCTAAGTCCCAAATCCTTTTCAGGTGACTTGACTAAAGGCGAGGTTACATTGTGAGCCTAACGTTTTTACTGTCTATGAAATGATGACTAAGTTGTAAAATTTTTTGTCGCCTTTTTCGATGCATTGACTGCAGCACCTTAAAGACAATCGATAATTATATTTAGAAAAAATACATTTAAAAAAACATAAAAAAACAACCGAAGTTAAATGAGTTGAGGCAAACTGCTTTCTTAAAACAATTATCTCTTTTTTGCTTTTTTGTTATTTTTCACTTTTGTATTTTATTTTTTAACTTTCGACCTTTTTAAGTACGCACGTGCGTACCGCGCGTACAAGTAGCTACACCCCTGTAGATTAACGACTCACTTTTTATAATATAAGACTAAGGAGAGGCATTTTCTTCAATCTCAATACAACAAAAGTTTTCTGCTAGAAGTTTACATTCCACCAATTTGTCACACAAGGCATTGTACAAAACTGTGTAAGTGGCTTGGAAGCCTTCTCTTTGTTTCCAAGCCAATAACATACGATAAGCCTTCCTTGCCAACTCCTTATTGTCTTCATCCAAGTTAGTTATTGCAGCGTCGTCGAATTCCAGACAGCTTCCCAATTCCTTCCATTTTTTTCCAAGTTTCAGAGACAGCTCTTCTAACTCGCGATCTGAAGGTTTACCATCCTTAACCATATAGATATCTGAGAATAACAATTGAGGGAGAATTAAAAAATTAGGAAAGGGGTGCTTCAAGGCTTTGGCGAAAAGCGAACAGTTGTAGCGAAAGGCGATTTCTCTTTTGGGTACCATTCAATACCGAATCGTTGGACTTAAAGACTTCACGCCTCGGAGAGGAGACATTTGCACCAGCAGGGGAACCATTTTCCCAACCCATCAAAGAAAAACGCTGAGAAAGTTTTCCGGACTCATTACTTTTTTCTGACCTCTTATTCCGCGTATGGCCCGAAAAGCATCTTGAAAATGGAGGTCATTAACAACGTGTCCTAACTAGTCTCCAGCTGCTAATGCTGGAATAGGTGATAGTTGTTCAAGGTACACGGATGTTGGATTAGTGAGAGCACCTAGTTTTAATTCGTTATCTTTTATAATCTTCGCATTATAACGAGGTGTAAAGGATGTCTAATAAATGTAATGCCAGTCTTTCTGTATAAACAAATTTTACCATATATAAACGTGTAACAGCAACATGCAAACTTAAAAAAAATAGAATAAAAAGGAAAATCCATCGCAACATTTTCAATCTCGGTACTACGTACATTGTTTCCTCTTCCCAGAAGCCGCAACAGGGCTGCATGACGATGATTCTGATTTTAGATGCTTTACAATTGAATGTGTCACACTTTGGGCAGAAATACCTGGAGAACAATGGGGTTAATGAGATGGCTGGGTTGAGAACTAATGCAAGTTTTATAGCGTTGATGGTTCGGAAACGATGATGTGGTGATCCTGGACTGTGATCATCCGGGTAATACCCAGCCTTCACAACTTAGGGTAGTAAGTTTTGTCGATTTCCCTTTTAAGTAACAATAAGCATTGACAAATTTGACGAAGGAGGCTGTTGTAAGGAAACATCTCGATCCAAGGTTTCATTTGAAAAGCAGTGGCAGGTTGCAAAGGATTTCTCACTAGTTACTCCATTACTTTAACGATATAGCCAACGGAATAATGTTTTGGAGAATTACACTTCTTTGTGTCTTTCCCGAGCTTTTTTGCGCTTTACTCGTTTGCAGTATCCAACTCCCTACAAGAAAGGACACACGCGCCGTAAACGTATGCATTGAGTTTACTGATACGTAACAGAGATAATAAGCCATCACTCTTGAGCGTGAGGCGGGCACGACCCGATTTATTAATACATGAGGTAAGGCAGGTTAATATGACTTTGCGTTGAAATACGTTTCTTCGTCACTAAGTACTAAATTTTCAAACCCCACAGAGTCTGCATTTCTAAGTTTGCACATTTTAGAACAATGATGACTGGTCTAGTAAATTGTATTTATTCAAAAAACAACGAAACCAACAACAAAAAAACAACAACTTACCTCGAAGGAAGTCACTTCCTTCTTCATGATCAACGGTTACAGGAACCTAAAGGGAGGAAAATTCGCAATGTTACGGATGCAATGAAGTGAATAGAAATGAGGAAACAAAGAAAATGACTAAATAATAAGAAAAAGGAAAAATAAGTAAAAAGGCATAGAAAGTGACTTCAAAGCAACTTAAAAATAAAAGTAGTACACTTAATAAAAAACTCGCAAGGTCCTATATGTTACCTATTCGACATTCCTCAGTTTTTTGTTTCCGGTGATTCGTCCTCTATATGGCCCGTGCCGCCTTAAAATAACCTCATTATCTTACTCGGAAACCTTTAGATGGCGAATTTGTAAGACTGTTATCGACTCAGCAGTGCTTATCTAACCTCTCTCTTTCCAGATTACTACTGGTATTTTAAAAAAAAGACTGGATCGAAAGACCGGAAGGCCGATCCTAGTGTGGCCGCTTTATTTTCTTAAGTACTTGCTGGATTTGTTTCGGTAAAATGAATACAGCAAAGCTTATCCCAGTAATGTTAAATTTCATGTTGAGAGTATAAGAAATATTAGCAAGCAATAATGTTGCTAAAATGGTTTCTTTTCAACACGGTAAGCGGTGAGACAAAAAGCAATGCACTTTGGAAGTAAGGAGAGATATTTTTATTGAGAATTTGAGTGTAGTTTTACTTCCCAAGAGCGGTCGTTATTATTCCCATACAAACTCATATTTTCGCCATAACTCTAATTTCGCATCACGATCATTTCACATCTGGAGCTTGGGCTGCCTTTCGTTACAGGGTTGTTAATCCTTTTAGCTCACTGTCATATACTATAGTAAGGTTGGCATCAGTAATGTATTAACTCTGGGCTAAAAGTGCATTTAAGTCGCAAATCCACAAATCGTTAAATGTCACCTACTTGAGATGCCAATACCATGGTCACGTTGCACAAAAGTTCCTGACTTTGGTTGTTAAACTTCACTTTTGGAACACTCACACTTCCTAAGCAAACTTCACCACCTGTGTCATAAACTTCGTTCTCACGGAATCTGTTGAAAATAAAATGAAATTTAAATGAGACAAACCCAACATACACTACACCAGCCGAGTCTTTGAGTAGAAAAGTACACGCTTATAATCGAAAATGACAGCATATTCGACGAGGGCTCCACTAAATCTTTGAAAACGAGCATTTGAAGACGATCACGCCGAAACAAAACCAAAATGTATCACTTCATGGCCCTATTGATTGTTAAAAAACCTAGAAAAGCCATAGCGAAAAATAATTAATTGACAATTTAACAATAAACAATTTTACAATGGAAGAAATAAAGCATTTCTACGTAAAACTAGCATGACTGTATGTCGAAGTATTCAATTAAATCCTATGTACTTGATGGGGCAAAAATAAATTCTATGATTATACCTCACAAATTGTAAGGCGTTTTTCTCGTCTGAGCTTTGGGGTATGATTGCCTCAGAAAGAGAAACCAAAATTTTCTCTTCTTCACAGACTGGTTCACAAGAGCTGCCTTCGCCTATGTAGGGCACGATGCACCTTGATATTTGCTGGTTTACATCATGTTCCAATTTTTGTGGATAGCAGAAAAGTTTGAGTCCAAAATGTCCACGAATACTGGTTTCACACAGGCACGTAAAAAATCGGGCATACTGAGGCCTCGACCGACTGCAAAGTTTTCTTACAAACTCACTGAGATCTGAAGCAGATTTTAAACGCGATCTGCTCAGCTTGACTGGACGGAATCTATCGAAAAAAAAAAGAAAAAACCGAATACAGCTCAAACACTCAAACGGAAATGATTATAGTCCATTGCACAGTAACCTTGAGTCTACGTACTCCAGTGATCATGTTAATGATTGAATTTATACTTAACTAAAACAAATAGATGCACTTATGACTGTGTACTAAAATATTGTGAAATTTCCTCAACGTCTTGCGCACAACTTTCCAAATAAAGCTGACAAGAAATACTTACCTAGAGAAATGCGTCACTTTGAATTGCACTTTACCATCTAGAAGACGTGGCGGTTCATCCAATTGATCTGTAATGTCTTTCCAGTCATGTGGTTCGGCAAGAGACTCACAGTGTAATATCCTCAGTTCACCAGGACATAACTTTGCCAACTCTTGTTTTCCTTTACGGAGGGTGAGAGGAATCCTTATGGTTACAGGCGCGATGAGACTAACATTTTGAGTGTCTGATATGTAAAGAACTGGACCGACAAGTCCTTCCTCTCCTTTTAACTCACTGCTTGGAAATTCTTGTACCTTGATTCAAAAGTAAAACAAATTACGTTGGACATGTTAAGCTACCCCCAGCATAAATTTCATTTGCATCCTTTACATAATGAAAAGTGAATTTCAGGATGAAATTCAATTTCTAATAATAGTATACAATGTAAATGTCCTCTTAAAGTTTAATGTAGCATTAATATAAGCACTATTATTAAAAAAAACTATACATTGAACTTACTATCAAATATTTAAATAGTCAAGAGCATGCAATGAAAAAACAATAATGTGTAAAGTTAACATGATAACCCAATATCTGCAGCAGATACTGCAGTTATCATGTTGAGTTCATCCTCTGCCTAGTTTCCAACGCCATCTGTCTGTGTAGAGTTCTTAAACTTTTGAAAATTTAGAGGCGTCTTCTTTTATCAAACCTTATGTCTGCGTGATCTTCAGCTTTGGAAGATAACTCAAACCTTGGTTTTGATAATGCATGATTTCATGCTCAACTTCACCCACTAATTGCATTAATTGCAAACCAATACAAACCACATAACTAATTCAACTGACAGGAAGGAATTGAACTTGAAGTTTAAATTGAAGCGAAACAAAAACAAATGTTCTGTTGCTTAAAGTGAGTTTTCCAAAATCCAGTTTTTAAAAAGGGGATTGCTAGGATTCATGAGTACATTCGGGCACAGTAAGTACCATAAATAATTCATAGTTACCAAAACTACTGATTAGAACATTACTACATGTATGTATCTTTATACACATGTAAGCACATACACAGTTCTCCTGTATCCAGCTCAAAGTTGTTAATTGATATCTCTCCATCAATATTGTCACCATGTTTATGGAGTGTATTGGAAGTAACTGAAGGTACAGGCTGTAATCTTATAGCATCTTTATTTCATCTCCTTGCTTTTGACAAACCCCTCTTACCAATCTTTTATGTTACTTTCAAAACTGAAAAAGGTTTTATTCATCCATACATATAATAATATAGTTTCATGTACCTGGATTGTCACACAGAAATCTTGATTAACAGGAACACAACTCTGAGGAATTTGAACACTGACATCAGGAAAGTCAGGCACGATACAGGTCATTTCCGGACCTACCGCAGTACCTCTTGAAAAGGTGAAAGACTTAGGACGCCAGATTGCAGCAAATGAAGAAACTCCTGATTTTGTACAAACAGCTTGTGCAAAGGGGAAAAGCCACCTGGGAACTGTTGACGTTTCTGCATAAAAATAAAATAATGGTTGAAATTACGCTTCAAAGAAGAAAGTTTGCGACAACATGGTGATTAAAAAAATTTTATATTATAGTGACTAAAATGCATTGTAGACTTAATGTAACATTTATGCAACGATGACAAGTACTGCTTGGATGCAACTACAGATGAAACGGAAAAACAATTTGAAAAAAAACCATTGGATTTGTAACGCACATGAAGTGGCAAGAAGTGTATTTTGACATTACGAATGCATTAGGCGACGCATTGCTGGAATCAATATCAGTATCTGAGTCATTGCACACCTACTCCTCCCCTAAGCCAACAACAGCCAACTGATAAGTTAAGGTTACAAGTTCGGAGAAATTTTGGATCAGGAGAGGGGGAGGTTTACAATTGCTCAGATACTGACATTGATGCCAGTGAAGAAGGGAGCCTGAGAATATCATTCATTAAGTTATTCACACTTCCATTTCATAACAACATAACGGTACCTGATCCATGCCAAGTATTCTCTGTCTTCAATTCCTTCCATTCATTGTTCTTTTGGTCAGTCAGTTGCTTGATAACCACCTCATACCCCTCCAAATTAGGGGCACTGTGCAACAAAGCTACAGTAATACTTAATCCTTCAACACTTTCCCTGTATTCCAGATCTGGTGGGCCATCATGAGATAGTTCAATAACACTGCTAACCAATATCTCATCACTGGCAAGGGGTGGGGAGAGGGTCCTGGGGTTCCACAATAAGCATCTACATGTAAATGGCACAGGTTGTTGGACAGCTTCACTGTTAAGTTTGATAGAGACGCCAGCTTCCCTCAGGTGCCATGTGCCTTCCTCACCTCCAAGTTTTCCTCTGAAATACACAGGAAAATTAATCATTCAGCATTCAAAGATAATTTTTCCCAAGTGGAGTAAGCATTACAAAGGCATTTGAAATGCGAGTCGCAAACTTGCAGTTTGAAAGAGTCATTCAAATAATTGGCACTTAACCTCAAAACTAAATCGAATAACTGTTCTTTTTCTTTAATTTTGTGTCAGTCAGTAATTAAAGTATAAGATACAAAAAAATATTTTGAATTGGCTACTCACAATAGTTAATTGAGATTCCTGCTCTAGTTTAATAAATTACTATACGAACATAATAAGAAATTCTTTAACATATGAACATCCAAAAGGTTGTTCCTAAAAAACCCAATTTACACAAAATTAAAAAATGGTTCTAACAGTATTAAGCCAGTTGTGCTAAGAAATTTTTCCATCAATTTATTTTTCTTTGACTGAAATAGACTCAAATTAGAATCATAAATCAAAACATTTAATTAAATGATTCACTATTATTCCTTATAACGACTAAGTACTACTTCATTGTTGGAAAAACTGAAAATAAAAAAACAAAATACAAGGGAAAGGTAATCAACTGAGTTATTGCGAAAAACATACCTTTTGATCAAAGTATTTTTATTGTCTTCATAGTCTACTGTTGCATCTTTTTTATCCGCCAACTTTTTTCTGCTGGTGTAATAGGGTACCTCATCCTCCTCAATGGCTAGGGAAATTATTTGTTTGAGGTATTTGTTTTCAGTACACAATATAACACACATTTTACTACCACTCAATTCCCAATACCTGTTCAATCAAAATTGTTCAACATAGGGCCTTTCCGCACTAGCGGAAAAGTTGTTTACTTAAACAAATTCAGAGCAAAGAAATCTTGAAATACATCGCCGAAAAAATTTGTCCCGGGTAAAAACTGGACAAAATCGACTTACTAAACAAATCGTGATAAATCTGTCAATCAACCGGTGCAAAAGCTATGACCAGCGTGTAATTGAACTGAAATCAGTTTACCATAGAGGCAAAAATTGTCTTTTGCTGCAAAACTCCAGGATTGTAAAGTTTTAAAACGGCTTTAAAACGGTGACAGAATTCTACAGCTTTGAAATTTTTAATGTGGATGCAACACACAAAACAAAAATTTACCCTTTGATTTTCTCGGGACAACTTTAAGTTTAACAAAGTTCTGATAGGCATTGCAAAGATTATCATATGCCCCTCCTTCTCCAGCTTTGTTCCCCACTTCTTTTGCAATTTTTAGATGACGCTCCTGGTACTCAATTGCCTTTTGAAAATCGCCTAAGCTATCATAGGCATTGCCAAGATTTCTAAAAGCCCGTCCTTCTCCAGCTTTATCCCCCACTTGTTTTGCAATTTGTAGATGACGCTCATGGTACTAGATTGCCTTATGAAAATCGTCTAAGCTATGATAAGCATTGCCAAGATTTCCATAAGCCCGTCCTTCTCCAGCTTTATCCCCCACTTCTTTTGCAATTTTCAGATGACGCTCATGGTACTGGATTGCCCTTTCAAAATCGCCTAAGCTATGATAGGCATTGCCAAGCTTTCCATAAGCCAGTCCTTCTCCAGCTTTATCTCCCACTTCTTTTGCAATTTTCAGATGACGCTCATGGTACTGGGTTTCCCTTTAAAAATCGCCTAAGCTATGATAGGCATTGCCAAGATTTCCATAAGCCCGTCCTTCTCCAGCGTTATCCCCCACTTCTTTTGCAATTTTCAGATGACGCTCATGGTACTGGATTGCCCTTTCAAAATCGCCTAAGCTATGATAGGCATTGCCAAGCTTTCCATAAGCCAGTCCTTCTCCAGCTTTATCTCCCACTTCTTTTGCAATTTTCAGATGACACTCATGGTACTGGGTTTCCCTTTCAAAATCGCCTAAGCTATGATAGGCATTGCCAAGATTTCCATAAGCCCGTCCTTCTCCAGCGTTATCCCCCACTTCTTTTGCAATTTTCAGATGACGCTCATGGTACTGGATTGCCTTATGAAAATCGTCTAAGCTATGATAGGCATTGCCAAGATTTCCATAAGCCCGTCCTTCTCCAGCTTTATCCCCTACTTCTTTTGCAATTTTCAGATGACTCTCATGGTACTGGATTGCCCTTTCAAAATCGCCTAAGCTATGATAGGCATTGCCAAGCTTTCCATAAGCCAGTCCTTCTCCAGCTTTATCTCCCACTTCTTTTGCAATTTTCAGATGACGCTCATGGTACTGGGTTGCCCTTTCAAAATCGCCTAAGCTATGATAGGCATTGCCAAGATTTCCATAAGCCCGTCCTTCTCCAGCGTTATCCCCCACTTCTTTTGCAATTTTCAGATGACGCTCATGGTACTGGATTGCCCTTTCAAAATCGCCTAAGCTATGATAGGCATTGCCAAGCTTTCCATAAGCCAGTCCTTCTCCAGCTTTATCTCCCACTTCTTTTGCAATTTTCAGATGACGCTCATGGTACTGGGTTGCCCTTTCAAAATCGCCTAAGCTATGATAGGCATTGCCAAGATTTCCATAAGCCCGTCCTTCTCCAGCGTTATCCCCCACTTCTTTTGCAATTTTCAGATGACGCTCATGGTACTGGGTTGCGCTTTCAAAATCGCCTAAGCTATGATAGGCATTGCCAAGATTTCCATAAGCCCGTCCTTCTCCAGCGTTATCCCCCACTTCTTTTGCAATTTTCAGATGACGCTCATGGTACTGGATTGCCCTTTCAAAATCGCCTAAGCTATGATAGGCATTGCCAAGCTTTCCATAAGCCAGTCCTTCTCCAGCTTTATCTCCCACTTCTTTTGCAATTTTCAGATGACGCTCATGGTACTGGGTTGCCCTTTCAAAATCGCCTAAGCTATGATAGGCATTGCCAAGATTTCCATAAGCCTGTCCTTCTCCAGCGTTATCCCCCACTTCTTTTGCAATTTTCAGATGACGCTCATGGTACTGGGTTGCCCTTTCAAAATCGCCTAAGCTATGATAGGCATTGCCAAGATTTCCATAAGCCCGTCCTTCTCCTGCGGTATCCCCCACTTCTTTTGGTTTGTTGTTGGGCATCAACATTTTCGTACTTTGTAAATTGTCACCTACCCTCCAATATAAAAAAAAAAAAAAAGGGAAAAAAAAGAGAAATAACCTGGCAATCGTGAACGCGGAAAAAGTTTCTTTCTTCATAAAGATTCTCATTTGTTTCTAGCTTTCTACTTAATGTGTTATTCAAAATATCCGTACAATCGAATGTAAATAATGATTTTATTTAACAAATGTCTTAACTGATTGGAAACGTAAGAAATGTCTACGTAGCTCGATGGATTGCACTAAGTTTGACCTTCGATGGATTCTATTGCAAATGTTCCGGTCCTTGCCCACAGTTTATTCCTAAACTATGGAAAAAAGGAAATAATCCCTTCAAGATATCCTTCTCTTCAATTTGTTTGAGGCTGCTTTTCACTAACGACGGAGCCAGAGTGGTAAGAGCACTTCTGATCAAGTGAAAACTTGATATTGCAGTCGACTCTAACTCCAACTCCTTTGTCAAATAAAACCAGCCTTTAGGTAATGGAATATTACCGGCGGTTAAGCTTTCTACATGGCAGAATGATATTGAAGTGAAATTTCTTGTTTTTCAAATTACAGATTTCCATTATGCAAACTACAGATTTACAAATTTCCATTTCGAAAATTACAGATTTCGAGTTTATTTCACATGTTACAGATTTCAATTTCGTTAAGTTTCGCAAACTATAGTAAGCCACCGCTACGAATCAGCGATACACAAAACAATGGTTAAATGATGACATCAAAACAACTGAGGCGAGGCTGTGCGCATGCGGACACCGAACTAGGGCTCTGGAAGGTCAGAAAAATGGTAGGTCCGAGCAATCAAACCTTTTAGTACTGGAAATTTTCCCTCGCTTGTTTTGTAATGTCTCTTTCAACATTTCTTTGCAGTCTTTGGCAGAATAAGCTAGTTGGACCTGCTTCATTGCTGCAGCTTTCTTGTTTAAATTGAACAGTTTTGCTTTTGTTTCTTATGCCACCATCACTTAGCTGAATGCCTCTCTCCCGCGAATAATTTTTTACTCTACTAGACTGAATTTCGAGATATTTTCTTTCATTTTCACCACTATGGCACTTAATTTATGGCAAGCCAAACATGACAAAAAGGGTTGAGTTCAGAATTCCCTTTCGAGTTTCAGTGAGAGATAGACGAGATTGCGAAATCACTACGAGAATGAAGAACTTTCACGCTAGATTTTAAATTACCAATTGAGTAAACTGATTGATTGATTAACTGTTGAGAATGAGAAATTTTTGTGTGAAAGAAAGAAATCAATATGCGAGATCATCAACTAGTTTTTCTGAGCCGGTGAGCAACAGCTCGTCAGCAGAGTGTATTTGGCGGGAAATTCTTTCATCCTTGGGGCGTCTTCGTTCGCTTGAGTTGGGCATAGCAATCAGAACAGCAACTGTGTCAACTTCTTAAATAAGTCTGAGTATTATCAGAACAAATGTCTTAGACAACTCGATCAAATGTTAATGGTGAATCATTTCGTGTTTTTGGATGCACATATGGTAGACAATGTAATCCAAGCTGGAGCGTCAATCATGATGTAAGTTCTGCACGTTCTTCGCATCTTACACGAATGACAAACATGAAACGAATTGGTACTTCCAACGGGAAAAGTAGGTCAAGATCACAACTCCATTCTTGTGTGATTTGATATTACTTGCGGCCCAACAGTCAATGTTGTACCGAGGGTAGCATTGCGTGTATATGTCGGTTTTTTAAAGCCATAAACGAAGTACAAGTTGAGACCACCACCATGGAGGCGTTTGGAGAAACAATTCCTGGCCTTGTAGAGACTGTAGACATAAAAATCCTTAGGTCAGTCCATAATAAGCTCGTAAAGCCAACACTTCAACCGGTTCAGGAGGGAATTACGGGGGTTACTTTACATTGCCTTTTCAAAAACAAGCCTGTTAGTGTAAGGCCAAATAAAGTGTTGCTTCCCGATCCACCAAAGGTAAGATTTGAAGTAACTCGACTTGATTTCTTGGGCCGCCTGTGGTCGGAGATTCCAAGGCATGTTGCTAAGCTTCTCCAGTTTATACTAGTCTCATGTAGTTGCTCGTTCATTTTATTTGAAATAATAGATGCCGGTTTTCCTCCTGAACTTGCAGAGAATGCCAACGGAATTTTTTCCTTTGGACAAAGGCTTGATGCATTTACAGTGAGGACACTCGAACCGTGAACACCTAGACTTTTTTCCCGCTTTTTTGTTATCGTCCAATCACAAGCTCACTTCATATCGAGGGGCACACATTTTATATACGTTGAATTAGCTAAGAGTTTGGTAAGGGCTGAAAAAAGCCCTTGTCTTTCCAATTTCATTCCTTATCTCCGGGAATGAAATTGGAAAGACTTTCGTTACAATTTGAAAGCTGGGGTTTCCGTTCGCGAGGGTCTCTTCCCTTCCATTCCCCTGACAAGCTGCTATTAGCAGAAAGAAGAATCTCGGAGGCTGAGCTAAACAACACTAAAACGTAAACTTGTCGTCGACCCCATTTAGAGCCAAAGCAACTGAATATGGCACCATGTGCAAATGTAAGCAGTGCTGACAAATCTTTCTGGCGAGAGTCACCTGAGGCCACAATTAACATTGGCTTAGAAGCTAGCGCGACCGCATCTAAACAAAGCCAGAGATGCCAACCTCTGAAGATCTTAAATCTGAAGATTTTTTTTTGTTCGGACTAGCACCCCCCAACCGAATTCGCCAATGCGACCCCCCGGAAAATTTCTTTTTTGAATTGGACGCTTTACCTCCCCCCCCCCCCTTTCCCCCACCGAGGAATTTCGCGGGAAAAACGTGGACCTATCTGTCAAGGACTTCAGTTGGTTGAATACTCATCTAATCAGACTCTCGCTTATATAAGAGTAACGAAGAAAAACTATTCTTTTTGTTTGCCACGAACAACGTGCCTCACGCAGGAAAATGAAGCCAGAGACCGTAATACAGGCATAAGAAGCCGGATGATTTTGGAATTTTGAAACATATGGAGCTTAAATCTTAGTTTTTTGTGGGCAACTGGTCCAAACTTCCTTTTATCCGGGAGTTTGGTCACCCGTACGGAATAGAGGGAGATTGGCTTTGTATCCGGGAGACTCTCGGATAATCCGGGGGAGTTGGCATATACGCAAATGAAATGACTCAAAGCCCATTAGAACAAAGAGCTATTGAACTATCAGAAAACGTCACGCTACTAGAAGTGCAAGATGAAAGTGCTACAAATCAGCTACAGGGGAAACAAAGGGCTTTAGAAGATTTATACCAGCTGTGAATGATAGGCACGGAAAAGTGTGTACTCGTTGCGGTAACTCCGACTACGATAGAACCAATTGTAAGAAAACCCCTTGTAACGATGTCAACTCTTGCAAGCTCAAGGACAAGCACCCAGAATTATTGACCGAAATTAGAACATTACAGCGTGAACTGAAAGAACTTGAACAAAAGTATGAGAAAGTTAAAAGCGACCACGAAGTATTTACCGCTTCCCGCCAACGAGCTAAGTCAAGTTTCTTTGCTACCACGCGTCTACGGCTTAGATAACAAAACCCCGCGAAGTACATAAATCGTTCTGCCTTGGATAGGGATTTAATGATTCCACAGCGAGCGCTCAGAAATAAAGTTCCATTACAGGAGATTGCCTAATGTAATTGAAGAGTATAAACATGGAATTATTGATCCTCTTCATTTGCTGTGAACGGAAACGAACGATTGCATGAAAATGTTACAACTAACCTGTTCGAATTTTATCGTTGTTTATGCTACAGTATTTATATACTTGAATTTGACATGCTTCGTTTGTGTTCCTACTTGTTGCGTTTTTTTTTTATTCATTCAAGGAAATGCCAGGTCTCAATTTTGTTTACATTGTAATTTTTCTATTTACAATACCGTGAATGAGGGTTTAGATTGTACTAGTACAAGTTTTACTTTTATGATATTGTTAAGGGACAGTTTCTATTCAGCAAAGCTTTGTCTTCTATTTGTTTTACATATTTGTCTTCATCTTAATTAGACGACTAAAGACAATTCTAACACCTCAAACAGGTCTGAATAGGAATTTTGAGACAGTGATTAATGGTGATAAGCATTTTTGTGTGTTCTTCAAGCTTCCTAGCGCAGATTTCTAATCCAAAATGATCAGATGCGTGATAAACGGAAGTGCCTCTTTCAATGGTGCTCCTTAGAGAATGAACAAACTCTGTAAAGTCTTCTGCACTCAGTTGTTCCGCCATTTTGAGAGAAATACACTCCGCTGACTAGCTGTTGCTCACCGGCTCAGAAATACTAATCGATAATCTCGCATAGTGATTTCTTTCTCTCACGCAACAATTTCTCATTCTCAACAATTAATATGTATTTCTCGGTATATTGCTACAAAATATTTTAAATTGTGTTTGACATAACAGCTTCGAAACATGTTTAAGAGTGTGTCCATGAGAGCACCGAGCATGCCATCCCACCGATTTCAATGAAACTTTGCCAGTTTAAAGGATCTACCCCAAAAATCAAAAAAAGACAAATAGGTTTCTATTTTAGTTTTTTCCGGGGGGAGATAGACCAACCCCTTGGTTTTTCCTGGTTTTCACCGAGGAAATCGCTTCAAAATAGGTAAAATGTATGAAGCTCTCACTGCGATGGTACTTAACCAAATACTCTGAGGGTTCGTACACATATTATTACATCCTTAGTAAATGTCCGACGCAAGTATCAGTCAATTCGATTGACGGCTCGTCAATCAACAGAGGCAAATAAACGACTGTGTTTTTAGACTTTTGACTCATCCAAATATTTGACAACTTTGAGGTCAAATATCTCCCCTTGCCAGAAAGCTACAACACTAATCTTGATTCCCCTTTATAATCCATCATTTCATCTCTGAAAACCATCAAAAAATCTCTGGGCACTGCTGTATTTTTGTCTTGAATGCCTTTCAAAATCTGCGACTGTGACAAGCTTCTCTCAAATACACCCGTCAGTCAATTCTGGATCTACGCGGTCACTTGTGCAAATAAACCTACATTTTTAGCTCTTTCTACAACATCATTGATCAAGAAAGGTAAAAAATATTAAAAACTGCCAAGTTTTTTTTTATGAATGGAAAATTTCACGTTTAGAGATGCGTGTAGGCGAAAAATTAAAGGGAAAATCGTAGCGTTTCTTTCTACTGTCGTTTATTACTCTGGTGATTTGCTAAAATCAGCAAATATGGCTTTTGTACGGCACAAAACATTCATTAGTCTATAATTTGAATGTTTTTCATCATCATTGCTCATTTTAGGGGATTTTAAAGTCACACGCTGCGTGTTGGTTGACATTATTACAAGTTCCAGTGTGCTACAACTTCGGCTTTTACAGACGAGAAATTCTGCGCTTGAGAGCAAATATCAATGGCTTTATCAAACTAAAAACTGTGCTACTATCCCGAAAATAAAATTAAAATAGTTTTGTCGTTGTCACTTACCGCCATCGAACATTTCCATGTAGAACTTTTGTAGGAATGGTAAATTACACGTTTAGAGAGATGCATGTAGGCGAAAAATCGATGGGAAAATCGTAGCCTTTCTTTCTCCTGTCATTTGTTACTTTGGATATTTGCTAAAATCAGTAAATAGGGCATTTGTGCGGAGAAAAACATTTGTTAGTCTCTAATTTGACTTAGCAGCATATAGAATTCACAAGCGCTATCGCAATTTTAAAGTTTATACCTTTACTATATAAAATCATCAGCGAACGATTTCGAAGAGGAATCCATGTTCTCGAATCGACCAAAAAACACTGCTGTACTCTCAAAATGGGAAAGAGCAAATACCGATTTCATCTGTTTCGCAAACAAAGGAGTTATTCACCGACACCGGAAATCGCGACCAGTTATTCCTCGCGACTCCCTGGGTTTGTTTTCCAATTTGCCCAATCCGCTGTCGATCAGTTCTTGCGTTAAAACCTATGAAACCTGCGAAGTGGAACTATGGTGGCTACTGTTGCTTGCCGATAATTTCCATCGGCAAAACGTAGAAGTCCAGTATATCGTGGCAGTTTCGCTTTTGCATGACAAAAAAATGAAGAAACGCCGCGGCCTAGCGCTAAAATTTTGACATACAAAAACTCAGTCGAAAAACCAATTAAAATTGTTTGTACGATCGAGATAAAGCTCCATTAACTAGTAGTGTTTACCATTACAACCACCTCCCACCCTTCCCTGCGTAGTAATAGTCCGTCTCACACCCCTCCCTGAGTAATAACACTCTGCCTCCCACCCCTCCCTCAGTACCGATAGACTTCCTCCCACCCCTCCCTCAGTAATAATGGTGTGCTCCCCCCCTCTAAAATGGTCCAAAAAATAGTCCAAGAAATGGTCCAAAAAAAATGGTCCAGTCCATACATTACCCTATGCCCATGTTGACGTACAAGTTCCCGTGTGTAACAACTTCGGCTTTTCCGGACCGTGGATGACGGGAAAGTCTGTCCCCTTCATTTGAAAGAAAATGTCAATAGTCCCATAAAATTCATTAACTGCACCATATTTCCAGAAAATAAGACTGGAAAATGTTTCTTTCCACTTTTTGGCACCATCGAAAAACTCCACGCAGAAATAAAATTTGTAGCGTGACAGCGTGACCTTTCTCGAGAAGTAAAAATTGTTTATCTTTTTTTTCAAGGAAACACTTCTCGAAAGTTCTTAAGCCTTCTGTTTTTTTTATTTTCATGTTTTTCGACTGCAAATATCGTCTGCATCTGCTATTATTTTCGCTGAATGTCATGGCCTTTCCTGCGTGTACGTGCGAGGTAGCTGGTATACAGCTCTCTCTCGAGTTTCTTTGAGTGGTGTCGGGCTAAGGTGTGTAGGTCTGGCTCAAAAAATATTTGCACGCTGTAAAAGGGCAAGCAACACGGGTTCCTACGGTTTCTTTTTTTCCTTAATTTGTATTTTTATTCTCTCTCTTACATTATCACACATGTACGTTTTTTTTTATTCCCTCAGATTTGGAAGTGGACTATGAAAAGTCAATATTGACCAGAAATGAAACCTATTCTATCACTATTTGTTTCAAAGAACCCCTGTTATTTATAACTTGATTTCTCAAGAGAGTGTGTTTTTATTTGCTATTTATTTTCGTTAGAACATGAAACTATGTCCCGATAAATTTTTTTGTTTCCTGACTACCAAAAACTGTTTGCGGCAACATCGGTTGAGAAGTCAAGAGCAGTTACGCCCAAAAAATCGCTATTTTGTCTCCACTACACAACAAATAACACAGTAGTGTACACGAAGTAGGTTTATTTAGGGAAGCCTGCCGAGAACCAACCCGAGGCATATATAGCCCGGGGCATGCATACATACATATATTCGCAACTGATATACCATATACAATCCTGATATACAGTCAATTCCTTACACATTAAAAAAAAAAAGGTATACATTACTATCATGCAAACTTCACCAAGTCTGGATTAACAGAGATGGGCAACCGCTTACAAGGACATAACTACGGTTATACAGAGGCCAGAAAAAACCCCTTTGGGAAAAAAACATGACAGGAAATCTGGGTAGTAACCATGGCCCAAACTCAGAGCAGTTGGCAGCCCATCCTACGAGGCTTCACAGCTAAAGAAAATATTTTTTCAAACTGAACTAAATTTGTCATCAGCCAGAGGTGAACGGTTGGTTCTGAGGCCTAGATGGACGCCACGTGCTATACTTTCCCTTATATACCACTGCATCATTACCCATGATGCTCGGGCCTAAGGCCCAGGCCTTGTCGTATCTCGTGCCGACAAAATATTTATTTCTGCCTTATTCGCAGAATCATTCGTCAGAAACACCATATTTTGTCTCCACTACACAACAAATAACACAGTAGTGTACACCAAATAAGTTTATTTAGGGAAGCCTGCCGAGAACCAACCCGAGGCATGTATAGACTGACAAAGAATTGGGCAAGACGCACGAGGCTAGGTGATATAATACCACCAAAAAGAACACGAAAACGCCTTCAAAGCCCAAGAAAACGCGATACTTCGAGTCATTGTTCAAAATTATCGTCTACGTATGTGTCTTTGGCTTGTACCGATTTCCAACAACCATGTCGTTGGAAAACTCTGTCGTTTACTCCATTATTTGCTATCGTAATGGCTCCTCCAGATCTTAGAGAATGCAAACCCAACTTGGACGGTTCAACTCCGAGACTCTGCAGGTCCCAGGGAAAAGCCCCTCTAATAGTAGAGTAACTAATGGGCTTATCAGGGGCAACAAGCTTGCAAGAGCCCTTCCCTTTGGAAATAGGCTGGAAATAAAATCTTTGGAATCAGGGGGTATCTTAAACATAACTTAACACCTCTTCAGCAACTCAACGGGGCATACAGAACTAGACAATTGTAAGTTAACGACTTCGTCGCCTTTACGGAGCTGGTCATTGTTGCTTTTCAAAACCTTAATAATCATGAAGCCTTCTTTAAAGGAAATATCACTTCTTATTCTAGACACATCGTCAAACCTAAAGAAACCGGCAAAAGATAAAACATACATGGTAACATTACACAAATTTACAAGGTTATCTAAGTCTGATTTGTTAATAATGTCGTGGATTAAAAGGGCCGAAATAGGTTCTTTACGACTAAGGACACTGGTACCAAGAACTCTTTTGGACGTCGTCCTCACGGCTTCAGCAATTGGGTCATCAGTTGGGGAGGGGATTCCTGCCAAGTCACAGGCCAATTTTAAGCCATAGAAAGCAGAATCGACCGCGTTAGGGGAGTGGGTTTCCACTAGAAGACGCTAGGGGAGTGGGTTTCCTCTAGAAGATGTTGTAAATACAAAGCCACATGAAAAGGGCTAGCGGGAAAGGCTTTCCCGTTTAACTTATCGTTTGCAAACTGATTCCATCCGCGGAAAGCTCGGTTGTATACCATAACAGTCCCATTTGCTTTGGAAGAGAGTACAGTCGTCTTCAGTCGATCTTTCAGTCCCTCAAGCAAGTTGTCAAGCGGTCCGTCCCGGAATGCCCTAAATCCCGAATGAAAAATATCTAAACGAGAGATAAAATAAGGCAAAGTGAGGAGTACAATCCAACAAGAAATAACTAAAGAAATAGACAAATAAAAATAGAATAACCGGGAATAATCAAACTCCAACAGAGAATACATAGACCACTGGAATCTGCAAAGTGGACCACAAATGGGTTCCTTTAATTTCAAAAAATGCTGAATAAATTCTTGACACAAACTCGTGTCATAACGTAATACGCAATATTGACGTGCAATTCTATGATTTAAATCACTTTAAGCCTGAGTAAGTGCCAAACAACCCATAAGCTAAGTACGAATGACTTAGAGCAATTACGCTGGGATTGACTGAAACAAAATCACGTTTGCACCCAGAAGAGAAAACTTCCACGGTGAATAGAAAAGCCCGCCGGGCTAATTACAACGATCACAGTCTTTACTGAACTTCGTACAGAAGCCTACGTAAGCACAGGGAGATCTGGGGCGGCGAAATCAATTCGAAGGGCTATAGCATCAAAGTCCAGGGGTCTGGAACCGAAAGCGAGTTTCGGGCTTTCCCTCTGATAAAGAGACCTGAGAACTTGGGTAAAAACACCCAATCAATTACGAAACTGTTCCATTGCACACGGTCTCTACAAAATAAAGTCCTGAAGCAAGAGGACTTCCACAAGGGGAGGATAACCGTTCCTCTCGCCTTACACACTAATTAATTGGCACACTGGAGGACAAATCCAATCATTATCGTGCCCCCAAACTGGGGAGAAGGCATCTACTACTACACAGCCAGTCTGAAAAAATCTCAGTGTTAAATCTTGGTACCTTAGCGTTATAGGAACAAGCAAATCTGTCAACGGTGTGCGGCCCCCAAAATAGGTTAATTCTTTGAAAGATAGCTTCGTTAATGGTATAGTCATCATAATCGGTTAAATTGCTTATTGCATCAGCCTTAGCGTTAAGCTCCCAAGAGATCTACTTAACCTCCAGTGATATGTGAAACTCAAGACATATTTGGATAACAAGGAGGGCCAATTGGTGCATGTCAGCTTCCCTACTACCGTTTGGAAGAATAGATTCGACGTTCTGGTTATCGGAATACCAAATAACCTTAACACCAGAAAAATGACTCGCGAAAGCTTCCAAGGCGAGGCAAACAGCTTTGAATTCTCTCCATGTAGAACTTTAGGCACGCACTACAGTAGAACAGTTCTGATAAAATACTAAATTTGAGTTTTTTACGAAAGCACCACAAGCCGAATTGGGGGCATCTGAAAAGGTGACCCTGACCGGAAGGGACTGGACCGACCAAAAAACCTTACTATTGAAGAATACCAAGTTGTTCTTTCAGAAACTGATTTCTGAAAGAGAGTCGTCTGAGAGAAAAACTTCGCTTTCCGAAGAGCGCGCCGAATGCACGACCAAGAAAAGAAATCTAGTCATAATACGGGCGACGGAACCCACAAAGGGAGAGAGGGAAATTATTTGACCCGTTACAATGGCGACTCCTTTCACGTGCACTTTCCGGGGAGGTTGACAAGACAGCAGCTCAACAAGGCCAGCGTTTAACTTTTCAATACGTTCATCGGTTGCTTGTATAGTCCCATCAATAGTGTCGAGAATCACACCCAACCAGGTGATAACTTGGAGAGGCTCCCAAAGGGACTTTTCCTCATTAGGAACAAATCCAGACTTGAGCAAATCTGAATGGACGACTAAACTGTTAACTTTAGCAGAAACAAAATCTGTTCCCCCTCCTAAACCGTCGTCGAGGAAAATAGCTATAGGGATGCCCTGGCTCCTCCACGATTTCTGTAATGGCTTCAAAATCGATGTGAAAACATACGGGGCTGAAGAAAACCCGAAAG
The DNA here is from genome assembly GCF_036669915.1 of Pocillopora verrucosa. NCBI lineage: Eukaryota > Metazoa > Cnidaria > Anthozoa > Scleractinia > Pocilloporidae > Pocillopora > Pocillopora verrucosa. The sequence goes on along the minus strand of NC_089316.1, from coordinate 11,741,360 downwards.
GAAGTACAGAGGCTCTATGAGCTCTGAAAATTTTCAGAACTGAAAATATCTTGAAACCCCGCTCCCAAAATCCCAAGCAAAAGCGAGAAATTTTCTGTGGTTTGGGAAAATTTCAATGTGGTGATAACCAGACTGAAGGTCAAATTTAAACAAGTAATAATTACGATCAAACAACTGCGTAACGACACCCAGATCTTCACATTTGAACTTCTGCTCGTATATTAACTGGTTGACATGTCGAAGATTCAAAACGAGCCTTTGCTTTCCCGAACTACGGGTAGAAACTGAAAGCGGGTTAATGATATCAGGCTTACAAGCAAGTTATGCAATTAGGTCCAAACGAAGTAAATCGCTGACAGCTTGCGAAGCAAAATCACTATTCTCACGAGCAGAAGTATTGTTTCTCTTAGCAAAAGGTGTTGGAAGTTGGAGGAAGGGAATTTTGTAACCCTGCATAATAACATTTAGGACAAATTGCAAAACTTCCAAAGTACGTCAAAAATCCAGAAATTTTCTAAGCCCTCCACGCACAGAAGAAAAGGTCAAATCAACTGCAAGACAGCCTGAATCCGAAGGAATCTAACAGGAAAGAATCAGCAATGGCACTGCCTAATTCTGATTGCAAAGGCAAACTACTAGCTTCAATATTAACAAAGGAAAGAACTACACCTGAGTTGTAGCGGTCCTCTAGTCACTTTGTTTTTCTTAAGAGACTCGTTGAATTTGAGGCGCTTGGTCTCCTTCATCTGACTTTCCGCCGATTCTTCGTTCGACCATTTGATCTGAGAAACGGTCTGCTCCAAGAGGCCACTGAATTTGTCATCAGCCAGAGGTGAACGGTTGGTTCTGAGGCCTAGATGGACGCCACGTGCGATACTTTCCCTTATATACCACTGCATCATTACCCATGATGCTCGGGCCTAAGGCCCAGGCCTTGTCGTATCTCGTGCCGACAAAATATTTATTTCTGCCTTATTCGCAGACTCATTCGTCAGAAACACCATTTTAGCTTTCTAGCCACAGAAGGCGAATCCATACAATGAAGCGTTCTAAGACCTCTGTAAATAGAGACATTACCTGAACGAGGATGTAATATGTTGAGGCGTCAAATATTTACACTAAATCTGTGACCCTCAAACGGATCACGTACTCGTACATGTAACGTCCGAAAAATGTCACGCATGCACAACACCGTAGGTGCACCTGACGAATTCTTTCCACTGGCTTCAATCAGGCGGTGTGCGCACTCTGATTGCGTTGCATCATGGTCGTAAAACGAAAAGCGAGTTGTTAGCATCCTGTTGCGGTCGAGTGAACATCGCTGGTGGCAGCAAGATAGCGCGAATAAACGTGGAATGTAATGGGGATTCACTGTCTGTTGCCATTCCCTCGAAAGTTAAAAAGTGTTGGCAGGCCTGCGCGACTCCTGTTATTCCTCCGTGACAAATTCGTTGTTAGGAGGCTACTGAAGAGATTCAGAAAGAATCGAAACTGCAACCTTGTCCAAGAATCTACTCATGTGGCAGCATCAAATTCGCGAGTTATTTAACAGGGAATCAACCCTTGACATGCAAACTCATTACAAAGAGACAGCAACCTTCTAATATACGAACTGTTTTTCATGTCATACACTTAAAGGCGTAAATACGGGATTCGCAAAAGGAGAAGCGTTACGGCTTCTGAGACCAAATTCGTCACGCTCAACGTTTAATTAAAAAACATACCGGCAGATTTTCAAATATGCTTAAAAGAATAGAGAATACTTATAATAAGTTTTCGATAACCGTATCTCTGGAGTTATCTTTTGCAGGAGAGACAGTATACTTGAAAACAAAGAAAAAAGCACGCCCACATGAAAATATTACCTTTTGTAACACAATCTCATTCGGCTCTGCCAAACCTCACGAACATACAGACAGGGAAATTACACTTTAAAACTAACCCCTACTATCACATCGCAAAGGAAAGTCATTAAAAGATACCTTAATAACAGCTAAGTTTTCAGGTCAGAAGATTTAAAAGCGCAAGCGAATGGCAAGAGTCTCACAAGCCTATCAACGCCTTTTCACGATCGTCTACATTTTGCTTTCCGGCTCACCCGGCGTGTCGCCGCGTGCATTGTAGAGTTATTCAATGGTCAAGTGACTTCTTTCATTGCTCTATTTCAGCTGTCCTTCATTCAATGATCAAGATAGTAGATTTACCATACAACACTCGCGATTAGTTAATTTGCTTTCACTTAGGAAAGTAGATTTACGACACAATTGAGTATACAATAGTAACGCTGTGTAACGCAACAATAAGCCTTTTCTTGGTCATTATCGGTCTCAAACACTAGCACTTAAAATGCGCTAAACACATGTACCGTTGGAGAGCGTTTGAGAGCGTTTGGTCAGAGCTGTTGAAGAAGGATCAAAGCGGCCATCCAAACCTTTGAAAGGCTCCAAAATACGACGTACATCAAATTTGACCTTTACATACTAAGAAAAAGTGATTGCGTTTGTCCTTGAGAACCATAGAATACGCGACAAATACGTAAAAAAATACGTTTAAACATTCAGAATAAATCAGGTTATATTTGCCTATGGTGAAAGGAAAAAGGAGCGGCGTATTTTTTACGGAATGTTCAGTCAAAAATCTGCCGATTTCTGCCGCTTTCACCGCCATATTGAAAATGAAGTTACCACAATGCAACGCAATCGGAGTGCGCACACCGCCTGGGCTTCAATAATAAAGAGACAACCTATTTACTACTTGTATATGAGCAAGCTTATTTACCCTAGTTGTAAAACTCCTTGATGAAGTCTGCTATTGTCAGACGAAACGCGTGGGAGATAAATACAAGTTTATATTTTCTCAGTTCGTGCAGTGATGCTCAATGAGGACCTTTAGTAAAGCAATACGGCGACGGCAACGAGGCGTGGCAAAAAAAGATTTAATCAGCAGACCAATACCTAAGTACGTGCGTTTTAAAACTGTGTACATTTCTTAGCCGTCCTCTGCAAAACAAAAACGTGAAATCATCAAGATTTGCGTGGTCCGAGAGAGGAAACCCCGACGGTAAATTATTTAAGTTTCTATTTGGAACTCAACGCCACTCTCATACGTTATGCTGTGGTTAACTTGCGGGGCCGTAAGAGATGGTTAACACATCAGGTCATTCACGAAATGCCTTCGATAAATATATATTAATTTTTCAATCGACGTCTTCCTTGGCTTTGCCGTCCTAACTGCCAAAGGTCCCTACTAGTTTGTTTCGTCAAAAACGCTTTTAATGTGAAAAAAAAAATTAAGCTCACCCTGTCAAAATCAATGGTTTGATACCGCAAGTACCAATTAAGGTACATCATTGCGCTTTGATCACAGTAATGAAAAAAGATGTGCGTTTCCTCACGCTCGCCACATTGGATAACAGTGATAGTAAAGCAAGCTTAAAACGGCAGAAATCGCCAGAAACTACGACGGACACACAGGGCATGAGTAAGTTTTATTGATTTTACGTGTAAAATATTCATATTTCGAAATATTTATCGTTGTAAATCGACCATATTTCGTTCCCCATACTATTCCTTGTAACGTGTTCAAATTTTCAACGGTTCCTCTCGTAACTTAACACCGAGTCACACAACGCGTGACGCATTCATGAATTAATCGAGACGTGAGCTTGGGCCGCCTGTGGTAAACCTAGAAGAACGCGTATTGTAACTGCTACCTTAGAGTCGGCAATGAATAAGGAAGAAGGACAAGAAGAGCGCTTATCTGAACATCAGTTTTCCTAACTGGTGATTTGTGACTGAGATGAACTTTGTATCATATGATTGCGAGGGAAACGCAGATACTGTAGAGGTGCTCACATAAATAGAGGCAGGCGATCCCCCCTCTAACTTTAGAACTGCGACAAGTTTATAGCGCAGACCAACTGGCACAGTTTGGAGAACCTCAGGGTCTCATTAGGCTCATCACATAGGAAACCATCAGCAAACTAATCGTACAAGCGGGTGGTTATCAGCAACGTGCACAGATCTCCGAACGCGGGTCATCGCGAGAACTATACCCAATCCGTTACAGACAGAACAAGAAAGCGAGATATTCTTGTTAAGAAGAAGGATGTATTAAGACTTTTCAGTCCTTCATTGTCTTCCAAAAGCACCTTAACAAAGGAAAACACAAAACCGTTGCCATTCTGCAGAGGGTGGCTACGTTCGAAGTTGGACCTCAGGTAAAATTCTGACGAAAAGTCTTTAACTAGGCAGGTAGAATTTGGATGGGCTCTTTGGAAAACACAAAAGGCAGCCGCCTTTTCTCAGAAAGCACAGAATTATCTCCTAGACGTGTGCTAGACAGGGGAGGAAACTAGTTAGGCAACCGCCTCTAATGTGGCTTCCCAAATATCGATTTTAAGAGACGACACCGGCCAGAAATGTTGTCCATGACTGACTGGTTGATAAAGCAGGAAATCGCTCGATACTTCAGCCAGTTATCTGCCGTAACAAAAATTAATTTATTGACGAGGTTCCCCTCTGTAAGTATGAACGAGGACAAAGGGGCCGATGTCGATGTTCTAGCATCAAAAGTCGATACTAACCGAACAAGGCAGAAGATAAGGAGGGACCCTGCAAAAAAGCTAAAAGAACCTAAAAAAGAACACAAAGAACATAAAAAAGCTAAAGAACATAAAGACCTTAGCATCCTACTTTTCTTTCACATTTATTGTCTCTGCTCACGAAAATAGCTGACTATATCTTGAGATTTTTTCGTCGAGGGAAATATGCAGGAAGTCTATTGGTCAAAATATTTCTGGCTCATTCTTAATGAATTTTTACTAGTCACACAATCAAACGCCGGCAACACTCGATCGTGAGAGAAGTGGATTTACATGTAGTCATAAAATGCTTGAAAAAAAATGCTGTACTTTACGATCGAAGCAAGCAAATAATCATAGAGATCTGCAGATTATTAACGCGCTTGAATAATTCCTACGGAAAGTCTACGGGTCACGCAACAGATGTTAGTTTGGCGGAGTTCTGCATGGAAATTTTCGATGGCGGTAAGTGACGACGACGACTCTGTTTTACTGTTATTTTCGGGATAGTAGCACAGTTTTTAGTTTGATAGAGCTATTGATATATGCTCTCAAGCGAGAGCGCAGAATTTCTTTTCTGTAAAAGCCGAAGTTGTAGCACACTGGAACTTGTAATAATGTCAACCAACATGCAGCGTGTGACTTTAAAATCCCTTGAAATGAGCAGTGATGACGACAAACAATCAAATTATAGACTAATGAATGTTTTGTGCCGTACAAAAGCCATATTTACCGAATTTAGCAAATCTCCAGAGCAATAAACGACAGTAGAAAGAAACGTTACGATTTTCCCACTAATTTGTAGCCTACACGCATCTCTCTAAACGTGAAATTCTCCATTCCTATAAAAGCTCTTGAGAGTTTTTCACATTTTTTAGCTTTCTTGATCAATTATCGTATATAAAGAGCTACAAAAAGTGGGTTTATTTGATCAAGTGACCGCCTAGAGCCAGACTTCCGTGATAGGTGTAGTTGAGAGAAGCTTGTCACAGTCGCAGAGTTAAAAAGGCATTCAAGACAAAAATACAGCATTGCCCAAAGATTTTTTGATGATTTTCAGAGATGAAATGATGAATTATAAAGGGAAATTAAGATTAGTGTTTTAGCTTTCTGGCAAGGGAAGATATTTGACCTCAAAGTTGTCAAATATCTGGATGAATTGAAAACACAGTCGTTTATTTGCCTCTGTTGATTGAGAAACCGTCAATCAAATTGACTGATACTTGCGTCGGACATTTACTAAGGATACAATAATATGTGTGGAGACCCTCAGAGTAATTGGTTAAATACCATCGCAGTGAGAGCTTCATACATTTTACCTATTTTGAAGTGATTTCCCTGGTGGTGGGGGGGGGGGTGGTCTATCTCTCCCCGGAAAAAATCAAAACAGAAACCAGTTTGTCTTTTATAGTTTTGCGGTAAATCCTTTAAACTGGCAAAATTTCATTGAAATCGGTGAGATAGTATGTAGCACGACTGCCTGGTGCTCTCGTGGACACACTCTTAAGCTTTGTTTTGAATGGGGTTCTGCGGTTAGGCTCTAATTAACAACTTTGAAAGCCACGCAATATTTTCAGCACGATTAAGCTTCTTGTTTCTCCATCCTCTTGTCGTTGTACTAAGTTTACTTTCAAACAAAATTTAAGGTCATGATCAATATTTAAAGTAAACTTGCAAATATGTAGCACTGCCCTAAGCATGAAAGATATCATTAAAGAATGATGCTAATGTTCATATTCAGTGTTTTCAAACCTGGAGAGCTGTCTTGTTCTCGATCTTGATCTTTCTTGCCTTGAGGAACCTCCATAGCTAAAAAGAACACAAAAGAAAATATTATTTATCTTCCCCGAGCGCTTCAGCGATCAGTTCCTTTTCCAAACTTATCGGTTGAAGTTCAAGTTAAACAATTCACAATTTAAAAGAAAAAAACGGAGGTTTCTTTACACACCTTAATCTCTAATGAACTTCATTCCGTGATAATTTAGGTCTTGTATGACTATCTTAATTTCAAATTAAAGAATTTAGCTGCTGCTCAATTTGAATAGATGTTTGGTATAAAAAGGGAAAATAATTCCTAGCTGAAAGCGACCTGGGGCAGAGGGAATTTCTCTTCGTTAACTGAAAATGAAAATGAAACTCATAAATTGGATTTCACATAATCAGTATTCCAGAGACAGAAATAGGGATGCCCTCTCGATTGCGGTGATTTGGAAGTTTTACTCAGCATCCTTAAATTGTATTTACCCGTTGCTATAGCAGTAAACATGGTGAAATATTTTTAAAACCGAGTTAATGCGTAAACTCTTGATTAAGTTTCAATGCGACTGTATAGACGTTAAAATCAAATTACGAACGTCTACACAATGTGAAAAACACTTAGCTGCGTTAGACATGATTAACAGCCGATAAGACAGATTAGAGCGGTAGATTTATGAAGACAAGCAACCTACGGAAATCTTACAACCTCTTGATCATCATTGCACAGCTTACTTCCTTGAGTTCACGACACTCTTGGTTGCTCTGAAAATGGTTCACATCATTAGTGCAAGCATGGCGGGTTCCCGAGCTCCCGAGCCGAATTTTTCACGAGTACATCTCTTTCCAAAGGGTTTGACAATAGTTTAAGCGTTCTGCAGTTTCTCATCGATATTTCCGAGAAAACGAAAGCTAACGACCTCGCGCTCGAATGTTTATCCAACATCTTGAACTCTTACGTTATATTCAGGTTCTTTTAACCTTGATCTTGCTTCGCGTTTGCTATTTATCAGAATCACACACGATGATAGTTAAACTGAAGCAGGTTGTTCGGGGCATCTCTGCAATTGAGGGTACTACAAACAACGACTGTCATCAAAATATCTCCTAAACCGCTGCTCAGTCTTACCTGGAACACAGAGGTAAGGATTCAACCAATCTGTTACTCAAATCTCTCGGGAAAATTCATCCACAGCTAGAGTTCCTTTTCTTCGGCAGAGGTGTAAAACTAAATGATTTGTAGATAACTGTAGAGCGCTTTTACAAACAGGAAATTCGACGAGACGAGAGGCGGGAGACGAACGACGATCGATTCATCGCTTTGTTTGGTTCCTAGAATTTGAACATGTCATCGTGACATTCGCATAATTAAAATAATCACATGACCTTGAGAACGGAAATCAGATTTCATAACTGTCACGCAACCACTTGGCGAGGTCTTTACTTTGCCTTACTTTGCGGTTATATTTCTCTGACCCCTATATTTTTTCAGTGGGTGAATTTGATTCCTTGTGTTTTTCTTGGTTAGATCGTTGTCATTTTCATGATTGTCGGAAGATAAGTTAAACTGACAAATTTTCCCAAAATAAGAAACCTGTTTGAGACTCTGAGTCAGCGGATTAGAGACAAGCGAGGAACAGTGCGAGTTAAAGTTCCTGATCCCACGGCAGCTTTTCGCTCATTCCATTAACCGAGAGCATAAAAAAAAAAAAGATTAAGGCTAACATCAGCCCTACCCCCCCCTCCCCACCCATTAAAAAAAAGGCACATTTTTGGTAATTCCGCCGTTTTCTTGTTTTTAAGTTCTTCGCTGAATGCGTGACTGAGCCCACAGGCAGCTCAAGCTCGCACAGTTAGCATTCATAACTATGCAAATATAATCATTATTTTGGCCGACGAGTGAAATATGAGGATTTGTCTGAGGATAAACCGTTGCATACTTAACTCAGAAAGTTGAAATATTTTTGAACAAAGAACTTTACTTGCCTCTATATTGTTTGTTCATCTAAATTTTGAGAGTTCTTCAAAGCTGATTTATGGCCGCATAAGTAAGCAAAGCAACCTTGAAAATTCGAAAAAAAGCTGTGTTATCTTTGTTTTGAATCAAAACGGAATCAAACTTTCAAGTTGAGAATGTGACTATTCCAATCCTTTAAGTTCCACAACATAAATATACCGAAACCTAGCGATTATAAGCTCAGGGACTATACAACTTCATAAGAGGTTTGGGAAGAGCTTTTCAACGGAGGGACCTATATCCTAGGGGGCTTACAAACGGAGGGGCCCTATGTCCGAGGGGGCTTGTGAAAGCAATAGAAAAGAGAAAAGAAGCTGGGCGCTGATCAAAATACGTTTTGCATTTCTTGGATTTTAATTAAGCTACAAAACGTTAAAATAACTCAAACTCGTTAGAACATTTGAAACAGGATTTTTTTAAAAAACCAACAACACGAACAAAACTGTAAGATAACAAAGCTGAAGTTCAAACTTCCCCCTTGAAGTTCATCTTTGTTCTCTTAACATTAGATATTTTTCGTTTGTATTTTACAATTTTTTTTTGTTCAAAGGTAGATGGGCATTTGACCTGGAGGGAGGGAGGAGGGCTTACAAATGGGGGTTGAGGGCTTGTAAGCAGCAGTTTACAGTATTTATATCTTTGCAGTATTTATATATTAACAAAGTGTTAATTTAAACTTGGACTTCCTGTGGTGTGTTAGGGTGTAACTGGGGTATTGTTCTACTTTCCGTTGCAAAAACCAACTGAGGTGAAATGAACCATGGGTAATTTTAGTTTATTAGATACTCTTTCCAAAAGCTTGGAAAAAAGAGCCACAATAGGATATAGCAAATCCTTATCCGCATTACACAGTGCAACTGCCACTTTGACATCTCAGGGACAGAGGATGGGGACACTGGGGCAGAAATATTAAAACTTGCTGATTTCAGATGACAATTACCAAGCAACATGACTAGAATGCATAGGTTCAATAACAAGTAATCAAACTAAGTTAAAACTTGACTTCTTATGATCATATGCTCAGTATTCTTTTCGATGACTGATCTATCTGTGCTTCATGGGTTCAACTGCCCAGCATTTAAAGTACTATTTCAGTTTTAAAACATAATCTCACTTTTTAAATGAAATGTACACAGGACATGACATTTCCATATCTAGGGTGACAAAAAAAGAAATTATAAACTGGTTCCCATTTTAGAATAAGCTCTACACTCAGTATGCAGAGTACCGGTAATTCTCATTTATTTCATATTAGCAGTAATTTTCTTTTACTTCATGGATTCCAAACTGATGTTGGCTTTTCCAAGTACCTAAAAAAACAAAGCAAATTAAAAAAACTAGTAAAATCATAGCATTCAAAATGAGCACAGGGACTTCCATTACATTGTTTTTAAGTTTCCACAAGCCCAAAAGTCTCCTTACAACATTTTTCATCCCAGACAAAAAGTGAGTGGGTCCCCTGTGGTGTCTTGTGTCTCTGAACTTTGCCGCAACAGGTGTGGTTGTTCTCTCTTTTCAAGTTTCTACACTTAAATTTTCTTAGTCTGCAACAAAAATACATCATCAAACCAGAGGGAAACTTAAGAGAGGTCAAAAAATTGAATACATAATAAATTTTTCATTGATAAGAATCCCTATTTTATTTAAAACTTGTCCCATGGGAAAAAAAAAGGCCAGGCACGCCAGGTTTTCTACTGTTTAAACATAAACTTTCTCTGGACCTTTAACCCCAAATAGTGACAAGCAACTAATTTCTCCTTGCAATATTATCCCTAAATTATCATTATTATCATGAGAATGAATAGAGGACATAATTACTAACGAAAAAAAGCTCTTGATTATTGAACAAATTCTCCTTGTCAGAACATTAGGAAATACATAGAGAAAAGAATGGAGAATATACATATATGTTGATGTTAGAGTGTAAAGAATTCAAACAGACAATACCAAATGCATGTGTATAAATTAAGGATTCTATTATATCATTGTGCTTCTACGATTTCCTTGGCTTATAGTGTGCTCTTGCAGGAATTGGCACATGCAAGCACAGGGTGCAGATGGAAAATGTGTATAACGGCAGAACAATAACATTAGCATCATCTTCCAAATATGATGAATTTCATTTCTTTTTTTCTATTGCTCAATTTCTTGAATCTAAATTAATCTCACATGTATTTGTAAGGAGAATCCCATGAGTTCAAGTACATTTCTTAATTCAAAGCCACGAGTGATGTTTAGAAAGCTTTGGTAACTGCACAAGCCATGGCAGTGCCTTTTGGAAACCTTTCCTAACAAAATGAGTATAACCATAAATTATGACATGCAAGAGCTGTTTATGCATTTTTATGTATGACATGTTCTAAACATAATCTCTTACAAATACTGCTTTTTGTACATTCCTGGTGCACATTTCTCAAACATTTTTAACCAGTTGGAAAATGCCTTAAGATAATTATATTGTTTGATGTGATCATTCATTAGAATGATCACATCAAATTTTATGGACACATCAAGTTTAAATGTTTTTTTTTTAAATTATGAAAAAGTTTAGCATTGTTTAGTTATCTTAAAAAGCTTTAATTTCAAGCCAGTGTGTAGTATGGAAAACCTGTAACTTAATAACTGACTTAACAAGTTACTTTTCAAAATAATTCACAATAGACCAATCAGGAATGAAACATTTTGTTTCAGTATATAATGATTATCATTAGATTATTTTAAAGGTAATATTTGAATTTAAGTAAAGAAAGCACAACAGTCCTATGTCTAGGTGACTTGCTGTAGTCTTATTTATCTTGAGTCCTTAATTTTTGCAAATGACTGTTAATTAAAATTGGGGAGAAAATAATAAAAAAGGACACCAACAATTTGACAATGAAAAGTTAAACCCCATCCCTCTCTCACTGTAGGACAGTACTCACTACATGATGAAAGTATGAACCTGATTAATTCTGATTAAAGCTGACTAATTTGAGAGTATATTAGAGTTTGAGGGTACATGTTTAAGTATGTCAGTACTCAAAATTCTTTTGCAATTGTTTAATATCGTGATGTTATACCTCCCAACGCAAAAACTATTTTTTATTTGACCCGAATTTTTCCCTTTGACTTCAGCTCAAGGAACAGTTGAGAGTCTTGGGAAAAGAAAACTCACTGTTTCCCTCGAAGCCAGTCATAACTACCTAATATGTTTAACTTCATTAACAAAGTTTGAACTGACACAAACTCTGGACAGGTATGGCAAAGAATGCATTGCATTGAAAAACCAAGGCTTCCTTTTTCTATCACCCCACTCTCTGTTGAAGAACTTAACCCTGTTCACTTGGCTTTACTAAACTACACTTAAGAAACAATCAGTACAGTTGTTTGTCTAAGTATTTAATCACTTGGCTCACTTTTGTAGTATTCACTCAGTACAACAGATGTGCAAGAGCTACTTTTATCACATGGAAAAGAATGCTTGATTTATTATGGGTTTTATGCTAGTAAATTAGATGTAATTGGTTGTTGCTAGATGATAATCAGAACAAAAGTCAATCAATTCCTGTAATTAAATTTTGCTCTGTCTCTTGATAGCAAGAATTATACTAAACATCTGTCACCGAGTACAAGATATACTACTGTCAAGCAACATGAAGTCTCCACCAACTCTGACAGGACACTTTTGTGCCCCCCCTTGACTATCTTGTTGTGACAATAATTGAGTTTGTGGTTTGAAATCTAACATGGTATCAAAGCTAATTAAACACAGAAAGAAAAGAGAGTCTGGTCAGTCTACCAGGAAACTTACTGCTTGTCTTCTACAGGCTTTAAGAGCTCGAAACTCCTTATCACCGGCATGTTTGGCAATGTTGTCTTTCTGGGACACTGACAGCATCCATAAAGAAGGGCCTGAAAAAAATTATAAATAAAAACCATTAAGGAAATAAAATATCTAAAACAACTTGACAAATTTTTGGTTGACCATTAAAACAATCTCAAGCATACTCTCAGAAATATTAAAAACAAACCATGTCAGATTTTCAGTTGAGTGAGTCAACTCTCAGATCTCGGAAGTAAAAAGATCAAGATTTCAGGTAGTTGGTTAAGAAGGGAAAATTTGGGACAGATTTGAACTCTATAATGATCTTTTTACTTGTCATACACAGTGCTATTTATAACACTGATTGAGCCTAAAAACAGTCTAATATTTCCAGGCTTTCCATGACCCTGGTCTGTGATTGGCTAAAATACTAGCACTATAATCAACCAATCAAAGACAAAAATGGCAATTTGGCCCCCAGGTAAAATGTCAGGCGGGATATAGGCGGGATCCCGGCAATCCCACCCAGGATCCCAGGTGGGAATGGCGGGATCCCGCCCTAGGTGGTGGGATCCCACCTTTCCCACATGGGATGAAAATTTGATCCCACCTGGGATCCCGCATTTAATGCGGGATTCCTGCATCCCACCTGGGATCTTAGGTGGGACTTATGCATTCTACCCGGGATCCTGGTTGGGATTTACATATCCCACCTGGGATTCTTTATCCCACCCACGAAAATATTGTTTTGCTGTTTTTATTCTTACAAAACATTTTTGTGAGAGTTCCAATACTTATGGATCATCCACACACTCCGCAAATATTTGGCATGTGGACAAGACAGAGGTGCTCACTGTTCCCTTCGAGAAAATACACCTTTTAAATGACTTCTTCAATTTGCTTTATTTGAAACTCTGATCTGAAAATATTTTTAAAACAAGCCTTGTTAGTAGTGAGAAGTACAAACCGAGATTCCTTTCAATACTCAATTTCTTAAATGTCCCAATCACTGGACCTCCTAAAAAATATTACTTCTTTATATTTTTGGTGCAAAATACAATTCCTTCTTTACATACAAATGAAGAGTACAAGTCACAGTTCAATAATAACAGCTCTAAAGTTTACTTGTTGTTCTTCTCTGAGTCACGATCAACAAAATTTTTCTATACCTTGTAGTTCTGGTATAAAATTTTACTTGTAGTATAAAATGACAACCTTGTATCTTCGTTCTCTCCACCCCTTTCCAAGCTCGGTAACGCTTCGGACTGTGCATAACCATTTGCAGACGAGAATTCCAATGCACCTCTGTAATCGCATGTAGTTACTTCTGTCTCTCGTGCAAATGTTTTCTCCGTTAGGAGACGCACTTGAATCTGTTGGCACCACTGCTAGTTCACTGGAAAGACCGACTGAGGAATCAAGATGGCTAGCTGTGTTGGAACGTGTTGCTGAACGCTTGTTGTGGTCAAGCCTTGTTGATTTGGGTACTGGTACACTGGGATCATCTGGGTATCTCTTATACTTCCTAATGTGATTGGCTTGTGTTGTTTCTCACCTTCGCCGTGAACATAACTCAAGTGGGTTTCGAGTCTTTCTTTCCTCGAAAACTTTCGGCCACAACTCGTGCATTCTTGTTCGATTCTTGTTGATTATTTCTACATAGAGTGAATTCACATCATTATTTATGTCATCATCAAAACATGAATCCAAGGTATCCACCATCTAAGAGAGGAGAACCGATCAGAAGAGACAGAATAATGTTGCGCGCTTCTCTTGAGACTGCAATGGGTCAAGCCAGCGGATTCTCTTTGCTAAAAGGTCCACGTGATCATGGCCGTAATCGGAAACAAAGAAAACTCCATTTGGCGCTCATCTTTGAATGTACTTTTCATCGGTTAACCGCTCTTGCTTCAAGTTGTTTCTTTCCCCAACTATTTTGCATAATATAACACTTCTAAAGATTGGTTTTATTGTGGTTTAATGGGAAAACGAGAACAGTGTGAGTGTTTTAAACGAAAAGAAAGTCGTTGGCGCCGTGAACTTAAAAGGGACAATTAACAGTTGACATATCGACTGGTTCAAACAACGATCGAGTGGCCATTTAAAGCTAGGATTTTTAGAAGTTTGTGGTGAGTACAAATTGCCATTTTCGTTACGTGATCAAAATCTTATCAAAGAATAGAAATAACGGCTTGAATTAAGCTTACCTAACGCTCAGCGCAACTGAAACTCAAATAATTCTGATAATCGAATTGGTCGCTTGCATGCTGCAGTTTCCTAAGCTTACACTTTACAATGAAATAAATCTATGAGTAAGGTTTCAAGATTACTTTAGTCACATTTGGGAACATTCTGACCTTACTTTGCTTTGAAAAATTCGACTGAAGAGAGAGCAGACTTTCAATCAGTACCTTTGTCAAAATTTTGATAACATGAATTATTGAGGTTTTGTCTTTCTTTTATTCTTTGATACACAACAGCCATTTTTTTTAAACGTTGAGCCTTATTACACTGTAGATGGTCTGCTTAAATGATGAAGAAAAAGTAATATGCTGAGTTGTGCTGTTATTCTTTAGGAATGTTCGGTTAAGAAATTTGTTAATGAAACAAGTCAAACACATGCTGGTTCATTGCAAATAAATTATGAGATCTTTATCACATATAGTCTGTGTATTCATGTACTGTTTGAATCATTTATGATCAACAGCTTGGTAAGACAATGGGATCCCATTGGAGGTGTCAGTATGTTCTATAGCTAGTTGGAAAGTTTTGGACCCTCAGTGGATTGATGGGGTCTATAGCTCACCTAGAAAATTTTATCCTCTTAATTTTAAGATATCCTGTCTGGTACATTTCATAAATCTGTGGTCTCCAGTGATAAACAGGATCCCTCAAAGGGTTTTTCTGAAAGTGGGAAGCCATCTGTAATTTTATGCAGGGTCTAAACTGGGATTGGCAGGATCCCAGATGCAATCCCGCCTGGGATATGATTTCCCAGGTGGGAAACTATCTGAAATTTGAAGCAGGATCCCAAGAGGGATTGGTGGGATTCTAGGTTTAATCCTGCCCGGGATGTGCTTTCCCAGGAGGGATGCTATTAGGAACTTAAGACGGGATCCCAACTTCAATTAGCAGGATCCCATGTGGGATCCCATGCAGGATGTTCCATAATCCCAAGTGGGATCCCATGCGGGATGTTCCATAATCCCAGGTGGGATCCCATGTGGGATGTTCCATAATCCCAGATGGGATTCCATGCGGGATGTTCCATAATCCCAGCTGGGATCCCATGCGGGATGTTCCATAATCCCAGATGGGATCCCATGCAGGATGTTCCATAATCCCAGCTGGGATCCCATGCGGGATGTTCCATAATCCCAGCTGCAATCCCATGCGGGATGTTCCATAATCCCACCCGGGATCCCACCTGAAAAAGGCGGGATCCCACCTGGGACACACCTGGGATCCCAGGTGGGATTGGCGGGATCCCACCTTATATTTTTACCTGGGGGTGTCTTGTATTTTGCAGTGGCTAAAGTTGGTTTCTTTCTTTTTCTCTTTTTTTTCCCTTCTTTTTCATATTTTAAAATATTAATTACAAAACCACACATTACATTTACAATACATCAGCTACCTTACTTTTACAAAAAATTACTCATGATCAGTAAATTCCATTATAATCCAACAAATACAATTATTTGCTTGTGGGCAATTGGTCTAGGCCCATCACATGACAGAATATCCCCTAGCTAAAACTGGGGGATATGCAAGAATATACCTCAAGTGATATTCCCCAATTTTCAAACCTTACATCTAAAATGGAAAACTCTGTGTTTATAGATTTGATTCAAGATGAAGAGCATTGCTATAGAAAGAAAATGTTTCTTTTGTTCACAAAATCATTTCAGAGAACACTGACACACCATAAACAGTAGTCAGTTCATTAACATTTTTCTTGTGTT